>NW_019154334.1:59480-74346 GCF_002288905.1 Enhydra lutris kenyoni | reverse complement strand
AAAGTCTGCCCTTTTCTGTTTGTCTGTTTTCTCTGATCATTTCAAGAATCCTTTTGTAAGAAATCCCATCCCATCAGATTCTCCTCTCACTCTCTTTCTCCCTCACTCTTGCTCTCGCTTCTTCCTTCAGATTTGCTTGGGAATGACGAGTCCCTTTCATTTCCATGGAAATTGAAGAATTGGCTTATCCACATACTCAGGTACTGGATCGCTAGGAGACTGGGATTGCGTTGAATCTCTCCATCAAATTGGGGTCCATTGAAACTTTACAATACCGATCATCCAATCTATAAACCTGTACTATTAACCTAGGTAACATATTACCATATTGGACATCCCATTGATTCAGATCATCAATTCCCCTTAGTCATCTTTGATGCTGTTCTGGGTGGAGACTTGCTGGGTAGAGACTGTATAAAGTCTTGGGATAGATGAAGTCTTCCTTGTGATGCTCTCATCAATAGGATTTTTCAACATTTGTTCGTATGTCACAGAATTCCAGTGAATTTTTCTGAATTTTTAACTTATATCCGATGACTTTGAGGAATTCATGTCCTGATTCTAATACTTTGTCCATTCTCTTAGAATATCTTTCTATACAAATGTCACTCCATTTTTTTCCAGTTGTTATACCATCACTGTTTCCTCCATCACTTCTTATACTCACTAGGACGTCCCCTTCTAGGTTGGTAAGAGAGTTGTTCAATTTTAGGTGTACAATACTACCGAAGTTTGTTTCTGCCTTGCTGAGCTGATTCTGTATCTTGTAGAAGCATCACAACATTATGTGTGTATGTGGGTCTTGATGCAATCTAACCAATTGAATCTTTTCATGAGAGTATAGAAATCATTGACATTTCACGAAATGACTGAGCCCCTCAATTTTTTCTGTTGTCTTGCCATTTGTTTGTTTCATCTTTTTTTTGATCCCTTTTTTAAAATAAATTTTTATATTAAATGTATTTAATTTAAATTTTAAATTTAAATTTAAATTTAAATTTAAAATATAATGTATTTAATTTAAATTAATTTAAATTATATTTATATATTTTTTTCATTTTATATGCTGATAAATGCTGTCAGCTCCCAAATCTCTGGTCACTTACTGTACATACAAAATCAGAAAAAGGAATGTAGACTTACAAAGAAGAACCAGTTAGCTTTTATAGGTCCTTCTTTGAAAAGACTAGAGAATTTCCTTTCCCAAAAAGAAACAAATTCAGAAGGAAAGAGTAGGATGAAAGCTACCTTCATCAGTCTATAAACAGATACTCAATACCTTAAAAATTGTAAACTCCAAAAAGATGCCAACTGTTTTTAAAAAAATGGCAGACGACATGAGGTAACAATAACTTTCATAGAGAATGAGGAGGTAGAGGTGGTCGAATTGTTCAGGAGCCACCAAAAGCATGTGAATAACCTTGTAATGAAAGGAAGGAAGACTAAGATTCTGAACATAAATGTTTTATTAGGCAAAAAAATATAAATATAAAAAAGAATATATATATATGTATATATACACACACACACAATGTGTGTTTGTTTGTGTGTGTATGAGTGTGTATGCATATAAACTATGCCAATCCTAAACCCCTGCACCTGGGAGCGTGACCTTATTTGGAAAGAGGGTCCCTGGAGATGTAAGTAGCTAGGATAAGGTCATAGTTGAATAGACTGGGCCCCGAATTCAGGAGGGCTTGTGTCCTTCTAAGAAGGGAAACTGGGGTAACCCAGATATACACTGAGGGAGAAGGCCATGTGAGGAAGTCCAAAGCCAGGGCAATCATTCAAGGTGGGAGAGGGGCCTGGAACAGATCCTTCCTTAATACCTACAAAAGGAGCATGGCCTACCAACATTGTAGCCTCTAGAACTGTGACACTGTCCGCTTCTGTTGTTTCAGCCACTAGGCTTGTGGTATCTTGTAATGGCACCCCTTGAAAAAAAATATAAACCTTGTTAGAGGAAAAGAAACCAACCAGAAGTCCATGGGGAATTGGAAAAGAGAAAAAAAATATCTATCAATATCTATATCTATATCTATAAATATATAGGAAAGCACATTTGTGAACCCTGTGAAAAGGAAAACAAGCAAACAAACAACCAAAACAAAACAAAAAAAACTGCACCCCATGATTGACTCGGCTGTTCACCTGGAGGAGTTCTGGATGGTAGGGATAGGGAGGAGATTCCAAGGAAAAGATGGGAGTCTCACTGGTGTGAGCAAAGAGAGATTGGAATTCAGGAGGGCTGGAATGATGAAAAGGCCATGGGGTCCAGAAAGAAGCAAGTCAAGTAGAAAACAAGCTCTAGTAAATACACACTGGAGTCCTCTGGAGTCCTTGCTCAATACGATGCAGTGTGTGTTCCAGAAAATGCCCCAGATTCTATCAAGGAGTCAAGGAAACTGAACCAGATGGTTGCCAAGACTCATACAAGGCGAGAGGTCATTGGACATCCAACCAGCCAGAGGGAAGAGTTCTTTTGGCTAAATCAGAATATTCAGTACAGACCCGGTAAGGATCATGAGATAAGAGCGGGATGAAATAAAGCCTCAAAGAAAGCTTCCTCTATAGATTCCCAAAACAAGTGGGAGAACCATTTGAAAAAGAGTCAGAATTACCTACGAATATCTCACTGCCTGTGTGACAGCCAATAATAGAAGGCAGAGAGCAGCCTCCCAAGGACTCAGGTCACCGGAAGGAAGGCAGTTCAAAAGGGAAGAAGGAAGAGACAGGAAAAAGAAAACATGACTAGCAAGGTGGTAGACTTCAACTTCAACATTTCAACAATTGCCTTCAGAAGGAACAACTACAATTCCCTTGAAAGAAAAGACCTCCATATGTCAGTGAAAAATAAACTATCCATACAAGGATGCAGAGGATAGTGTAGGTTTTGTGAAAAGAAAAATGATGAAAAGCGCTAGACCATACTCAAACGCATCCTAAAAGGCTGATTTTCCTGGGTCTTGACAAGAGACAATAGAAAGACACGCGATAGAATGAACAGAGAAAGAAGACATTTCAGAACCACCAAGGATCCATTTAGAAAGACATGGCCAAATATTAGCAAGATAGGAAGCAACATGGGTTGGAGAGAATGTGGAGAAAGGGAACCCTCTTACACGGTTGGTGGGAATGCAAGTGGGTGCAGCCACTTTGGAAAACAGTGTGGAGATTCCTCAAGAAATTAAATATAGAGCTTCCCTATAACCCTGCGATTGCACTACTGGGTATTTAGCCCAAAGATACAGATGTAGTGAAAAGAAGGGCCATCCGTACCCCAATGTTTCTAGCAGCAATGGCCACGGTCGCCAAACTGTGGAAAGAACCAAGATGCCCCCTTCAATGGACGAATGGATAAGGAAGATGTGGTCCATAAACACTATGGAGTTTTATGCCTCCAACAGAAAGGATGAATACCCAACTTTTGTAGCAACATGGACAGGACTGGAAGAGATTATGCTGAGTGAAATAAGTAAAGCAGAGAAAGTCAATGACCCTATGGTTTCACTTCTCTGTGGAGCATAACAAATAGCATGGAGGACAAGGGGGAGATGGAGAGGAGAAGGGAGTTGAGGGAAATTGGAAGGGGAGGTGAACCATGTGAGACTATGCACTCTAAAAAACAATCTGAGGGTTTTGAAGGGGCGGTGGTGAGATGTTGGGGGATCCAGGTGGTGGGTATTGTAGAGGGCACGGATTGCATGGAGCACTGGGTGTGGTACAAAAATAATGAATACTGTTACGCTGAAAAAATAAAAGAAAAATTAAAAAAAAAAAAAGAGAATGGCCATCCTCAAGGTGTCTGCATCTGATGAGAAAACTCATTGAGATCAAGCACATTCAAGCCCCTAAGACAAAGCTCAAGAATTTTCTTTGAAAGATTTTCTTTCTTGATTTGAGAGAGAATGAAAGAGAGCATGAGAGAGGAGACGGTCAGAGGGAGAAGCAGTCTCCCCAAGGAGCTGGGAGCCCGACGCAGGACGATATCTTGCAAGTCCGGGGTCATGACCTGAGCCCAAGGCAGTTGCACAACCAAGGGAGCCACACAGGTGCCAGGCTCCAGAAATTGGTTAACAAGAGCTGAGGGGCACCAGGGCGGAACCATCAGTGAAGTGCCCAACTCTTGGTTCTGGCTCAGATGGTGGTCTCAGGCTCTTGCCATTGAGCCCTGAGGCAAGCTCTGGGCTCAGGGAAGAGTCCACTAGGACTCTCTCTTGGTCCTGCCCTTCCCACCTCCCACACTCATGTGTGCTCTTTCCCTTAGACAACGAAAACCCTTCACAGAAATGAACAAGGTTGGAGAGTGGGAACGGTGGGGAGAGAAGGGACCAGCCCTGGGGCGAGCGGGAGGAGACTGAGATGCTGCCCGCCCTCCCAGGGCCTGCTCCCTCAGTCACCGCTGCCTCATGGCTGCCGCCACCACCACAGGGAGCAGCCAGGCCAGGGAGCCATGGTGCTAGCAGAGAGTAGCGCCTCCAGGGACTACTGAGTGTGCTCGCTTTGGGGGCCGGGGCCGCAGATAGGTCCAGGGAGGAGGCGAATGTGGCGCCCAGGAGCCAGCCATGGGGGGAGAGGCAGGCCGGTTGTGCAGGGAGATCCCCAGGGGACTGTTGGAGCTGCTGCAGGGCTTCACGATGCCCCCCGGAGCATGATGCGCCACCTGACCACCATCCTCAACTCGCCTCCTCGGGGATCCAACCTATAGGTCATCAGTTCGGGCATGCCACACCCCTACCTCAGCTCTCTTCAGGGACCCCTGTCAGCTCTAGGCAGACCTGGAACTCCCCTGCCTGCCGAAAAGCTCTGGGATCCACTCTCCTTCTTCTCGCTTGACATCGGCCCAAGGCTTCCTTGACAAAGGGGGAAGCCTACCTCCGGACTGCTTAACACTTCCTTTCCTTTCTTCCTTATTTCTCTCCACTTCCCTTCGTACCTTGACCAACTGGAAGGAATATATCCATGGAACATGGACGTGCTCTGACATCTGAATCTTCCTGGCAGCTTTCTGAAGGCTCCTTATGCAAACAAATCTCGTGTAGCCTAACACAGTGTGTTTGCAAATGATCCTCAAGAGAACAAGAGAGCGAAAATCACTCCATTTTTACCTGCCGCTTCATGAAGTAGAACAGGGTCTTCTTCTTTCCTTCCTTCACTTCAATTCCAATTCGTTTCCACACACTGTTCATTCCTTGGCTTCAGGGGTAGGATTTCAGGATTCCTCGCCTGCACAGAACACCCAGAGCTCATCACAACGAGTGCCCTCCCTAAGAGCCCTCACCCATTGAATCCTTCCCCTCCACACCCCTGCTCTCTAGCTGCCCTCGGTTGCTGCTCTATGTTGGAGTCTCTTTCCTCATTGACCTATCTTTCTCCCCTCACTATGTTCATGTTTTCTTTCTGAAATTCCATAGAAGTCAAATGATAGGTTATTATTCATTTCTTATTGATATGGCTTAGCTAAATCCATTCAAGATCCATCCACATTCTTGCAAATGGTAAGATTTCATTCTTTTTGAACCTAGCTCATATTCCATTGAGATTATGTGGGAGGTTAGATATCTACATTCATATAGATATATATATATATATCTCGCTCATCAGTGAATGGACATTGGGACCCCCTCCAGCATTTCGCTATGGTTGATAATGCTGGTGTCCATATCACGGTGCTGTACCTTTCCATTGAATGTGCATTTTTGTGCCCTTGAGGGAAATTCTTAGGAGGGTAACTGCTGTATCATAGTGTTGGACTGTTTTGAGCATTCGGAGGAATCACCGTGCTCTTTTCCAGGGTGGCTGCAAAAACCCACAAGCCCAATGACAGTGCACGAGGGTTCCTCTGGATGCAGAACATTCCCTGCCAGCATTTTCCTAAGGAGGAATCAGAAAACCTTGGGGATAACATGACTCAGACAGTGTGCAGCAAGCAGCCCCAGAAATTCAACCCAGGGTGAATCCTGACGCCATGCCCTGTGAAGCCATCAGAATGCCCCTATCCAGTGGAATTCCCAAAGACTCTCCTTCTGACTTCACCACCCACGGAACTGCAGAGAAAGGATGCCATGGCCAACTCTCTAGAGGGTCCTCTGAGTGAAACTAGAAAGTCAACCTTCCCTTTTCAATCTCGAAGGCTCCTTGGAATCATTTGGAATGTTCCCTCTGCACTCATCGGAACCCTTTGGATAAAAAAGACAATCCGTTAGGATCCATCCCCTTGGACAAAGGAGAAGCCATCCTCCAAGCTTCTAGCTGACCACAAGCAGCCACCTCACTCTAGATGCCGGCCATTCCACCACAGGCTAGGACCCATGGAATCAACAGTGTTAGATGAAGGAACACCTCCTAGGACCCAAACATACACCAAGTCCATCTCATCTTCCTTTTCGAATGTAAGGTATTGCCTAGGAAAGAGATGTTCCAAATACCTCTGGGAGCCAGAAAGAAGAAGATAAAATGAGATCCCCTGCCAGGTGCTCCCTGCAAGGAAACTCAGGAACCCTAGCACCAACGCTCCATGGCTGACAGCGGTGTTCGTGGGACTTTTTGGCTCCACTGGGATGAGAGAAAACCCAGGATGTTTGGGGTGAGCGAGAAGTTTTACCTCCCATGCTGGCATGGATGTGCCACTGTGCCCCATGGGCCTGCTGTTTTCTCTGAATACAGACATCCTGGGACAAGGTGCATGACGGATTCAGATGCTCGTTTCCAAACTTCAGGTCTCGTGGAGCCAGAGCGAAGAAGGGTTGTCAGGTGCGGATAAGGAGACACCTCCCACCTAAAGCCTACACACCTGCTCCAATTCCTGGGGGAAGGAGAGTCACATGCTTGTTTCTTAAGTGGTCATTCACTTCCTTCTCAAGCCGGCCGATGACCTTGTCCTTGTTGGAGAAGCAAATAGTCTCTTCCAAACAGATACTCAACTCCTCGGTTTCAAAGGCACCATGGGTTGAAGTTGGTCCCCCCGCCTCCAGACCCCCACCGGGAGAACCTTGCTGAACCATCCTGACAGGACATTCCCATCAACCTGGGGAAACGGGTCACAGTGCTGACTGAGTGGGGGCCTGACTCCAGCAATTCTTACCACCATTCTGGAGCCTGGGGAAACAGAGTTTTCAGCTCAACACTCTGTCCTGGAAAAACAAGCTGCAGGACCTCACATTTCCTGCAGCACCTCACCACTGCTCTCAGAACCAGCAGGCTGCACAGTCACCTCTTCTGGTGTGTTTGCCAAGGCAGCTCGCCACTGTGCCCAGGGCTGGCAAGGAGCAGAGCACCCTACCATGCTCTTAGAACCACAGGTGACCACGTCCTCCAGTGGCAGGCATTCCACAGAATCGTAATGCAACTCCGAAAACCCTCTCTAGTCTAAAGCCACACTGACACTGTTCCTCCAGATGGGTACTACGAGGCCAACGTGATGAGTCCACAGGCCACACAAGCAGAAGTGATGCCTTCCAGAGTTGGGTAAAAGCCTCAGAACGAGAGAAACGTTCATGACCCACGTGAGGACACACCCAAATATTGCCGCCACAGTGGTCCAAAAAATCGGAGTTAGATGATCGACCCAAAGGTAGGTGAATTCTGCTCAGGGAATGCTCCCCTGCCTTGTGGCCTCCAGGAAGGGCGAGTCGTCTGGGCGCCTTTACCGGGTGACCGCGACAGGGCCCGGGCGAGAAAGAGCCCTCGGCCACGGGGAGCGAGGCGGTTCGCAGGGCTGCCCATTGCTGGCCAATTCTCACGAGTATTCTGGCCAAATCGATCCCGGTTTGGGCAGAACGCCTGTGAGAATTGGCCGGAAAACGCCCTGCGAACTGACTTGGGCGCGGCAGGTCTGCAGGGCAGCCCCTGGGGCCTGACCCAACATCGCGAGCCATCGTGTCCAAACCCCGCCAGGAATCCCTCCGGGAGTCAGGCTCCGTCGGGCGCAAGGCCTCCTGCTCCAAAGCCTGTGGGGGTCCCCTACCTGGCCCTGTCCGCTGGGGCCGGGCCTGCCCCGAGCCCAGGACATGAACCCACGCCTGCTCCCTTAGCCTTCCGATTCCAGGGTCCTGTCCATCGGGGCCTCCAACTGGGGAACCCTCAATCCGCGCTTTGACTCCCCCTCCCACCCCGGCACAAACCATGCCTTTTGGCGCTCCGGAGAAGCCTCAGAGGGAGAAAAACGTTCGTTCCCCAACTGAGGACATCCGCACCCTTGGGTGCCCCAGCCGCTCGAATAGGCGGAGGCTGACGCCCGGCCCCAACCCGGCCCTCAACTCCGCTCTGGGAAAGCTCCCCTTTGCCGGGACGCGCGGTTGAGCCGCTTCGTCTGTGCACGTTTTCCAGGGGGCCACAACAGGCCCCGAGCGAGAAAGGGCCCTCGGCCATGGGGAACAGGGCGGTCTGCAGGGCCGCCCAACGCCAGCCAATTCTCACGAGCATTCTGCCCGAACCGATCCTCGTTTGGGCAGAACGCTCATGAGAATTGGCCGGAACAGCCCGGATAACTCACTTCGGGCGCTGCTCGTCTGTAGGGGAGTCCCCTGGGCCTGGCCCAGCATCGCGAGCCATCACGTCCGAACCCCGCCAGGAATCCATCCAGGAGTCTGGCTCCAGCGAGGGCGAGGCCTCCTGCTCCTCAGCCTGTGGTGGTCCCCTACCTGGCCCTGTCCGCTGGGGCCGGGCCTGCCCCAAGCCCCAGACACGAACCGTCTCCTGCTCCCTCAGACTTCCGTTGCCAGGGTCCTGTCCATCGGGGCCTCCACCTGGGGAACCCTGAGTCCGCGCCACAATTCCCCCTCAACCCCGGCGCAATCCATGCTTTTTGGCGCTCCGGAGAAGCCTCAGAGGGAGAGAAACGTTCGTTAACTAACTGAGGTCATCCGCACCCTTGGGCGCCCCAGCCGCTCGAATAAGCAGAGGTGGAAGCCCGGCCCCAACCCGTCCCTCAACTCTGCTCCGGGAACGCTCCCCTTTGCCGGGACGCCCGGTTGGGCCTCGTCGTCTGGGCGCGTTTTCCGGGTGGCCACGACAGGCCCCGATCGAGAAAGGGCCCTAGGCCACAGGGAGCAGGGCGGTCCGCAGGGCTGCCCAACGCCGGCCAATTCTCACGAGCGTTCAGCCCCAACCGATCCTGGTTTGGGCAGAACGCTCCTGAGATTTGGCCAGAAAGCGCCCGGCGAACTCGCTTGGGGCACTGTACGTCTGCAGGGCTGCCCCCTGGGCCTGGTCTAGTATCGCGAGCCATCGCGTCCGAACCCCTCCAGGAATCCTTCCGAGAGTCAGGCTCCAGAGAGGGCGAGGTGTCCTGCTCCTCAAACTGTGGTGGTCCCCTACCTGGCCCTGTCTGCTGGGGCCGGGCCTGCGCCGAGCCCAGGACACGAACACTCGCCTGCTCCTTCAGCCCAGGGATTCCAGAGTCCTGTCCATCGGGGCCTCCACCTGGGGAACCCTCAATCCACGCTTCGACTCCCCCTCCCAGTCCATCGCAAACCGTGCCTTTTGGCCTCCGGAGAAGCCTCAGAGGGAGAGAAACGTTCATTCCCCAAATGAGGTCATCCGCACCCACGGGCGTCTCAGCCGCTCGAATAGGCGGAGGCGGACGCCCGGCCCCAACCCGTCCCTCAACTCTGCTCCGGGAACGCTCCCCTTTGCCGGGACCCCTGGTTGTTCCGCGTCATCTGGGTGCGTTTTCAGGTGGCCGCGACAGGCCCCGAGCGAGAAAGGGCCCTTGGCCACGGGGAGCGGGGCGGTCTGCAGGGCTGCCCAAGGCCGGCCAATTCTTAAGAGCGTTCTGCCCAAACCGATCCCAGTTTGGGCAGAACGCTCGAGAGAATTGGCCGGAAATCGCCCGGCGAAATCGCTTCGGGCGCTGCACGTCTGCAAGGCAGCCCTCTGGTCCTGGCCCAGCATCGGGAGCCATCGCGTCCAAACCCCGCCAGGAATCCCTCCGGGAGTCCGGCTTCCTGGAGGGGGAGGCCTCCAGCTCCTCACCCTGTGGTGGTCCCCTAACTGCCCCTGTCTGCTGGGGCTGGGACTGCCCAGAGCCCCGGACACGAACCATCGTCTGCTCCGTCAGCCTTCCATTGCCAGGTTCCTGTCCTTCAGAGCCTCCACCTGGGGAAACCTCAGTCCGTGCCTCGACTCCCCCTCCCAACCCAGAGCAAACCATGCCTTTCAGCGCTCCAGAGTACCCTCAGAGGGATAGAAACGTTCGTTCCCTAACTGAGGTCATCCTCACCCTTCGGTGCCCCAGCCGCTCGAATAGGCGGAGGCGGATGCCGGGCCCCAACACGTCCCTCAACTCTGCTCTGGGAACGCTCCCCTTTGCCGGGACACCTGGTTGGGCCGCGTCGTCTGGGCGTGTTTTCGGGTGGCCGCGACAGGAACCGAGCGAGAAAGGGCACTCGGCCACGGGGAGCAGGGCGGCCTGCAGGGCTGCCCAACGCCGGCCAATTCTCACGAGTGTTCTGCCCAAACCGATCCCGGATTGGGCAGAACGCTCATGAGAATTGGCCGGAAAACGCCCGGCGAACTCGCTTGGTTAACTGTAGGTCTGCAGGGCTGCCCCCTGGGTCAGGCCCAGCATCGTGAGCCATCGCATCCCAATCCCGCCAGGAATCCCTCCGGGAGTCTGGCCCCAGCGAGGACGAGGCCTCCTGCTCCTCAGCCTGTGGTGGTCCCCTACCTGGCCCTGTCCGCTGGGGCCGGGCCTGCACCGAGCCCAGGACACGAACCCACGCCTGCTCCCTCAGCCTTCCGATTACTGGGTCCAGTCCATTGGGGCCTCCACCTGGGGAACCCTGAGTCCGCGCCACAATTCCCCCTCCACCCCGGTGCAAACCGTGCCTTTTTGCGCTCCGGAGAAGCCTCAGAGGGAGAGAAACGTTCGTTCCCCAAATGAGGTCATCCGCACATTTGGGCGCCGCAGCCGCTCGAATAGGCGGAGGCAGACGCCCGGCCCCAACCCGTCCCTCAACTCTGCTCTGGGACCGCTCCGCTTTGCCGGGATCCCCGGTTGGTCCGCGTCGTCAGGGTGAGTTTTCCGGGTGGCCGGGACAGGCCCCGAGCGAGAAAGGGCCCTCGGCCACGGGGAGCAGGGCGGTCCACAGGGCTGCCCAACGCTAGCCAATTCTCACGAGCGTTCAGCCCCAACAGATCCCGGTTTGGGCAGAAATCTTGTGAGATTTGGCCGGAAAGCGCCCAGCGAACTCGCTTGCGGCACTGTACGTCTGCAGGGCTGCCCCCTGGGCTGGTCCAGTATCGCGAGCCACCGCGTCCAAACCCCGCCAGGAATCCTTCCAAGAGTCAGGCTCCAGAGAGGGCGAGGCCTCCTGCTCCTCAACCTGAGGTGGTATCCTACCAGGCCGAGACCGCTGGGGCCGGGCCTACGCCGAGCCCCGGACACAAACACTCACCTGCTCCCTCAGCCTAGCGATTCCAGAGTCCTGTCCATCGGGGCCTCCTCCTGGGGTACCCTCAATCCACGCTTCAACTCCCCCGCCCACCCCGTCGCAAACCGTGCCTTTTGGCGCTCCGGAGAAGCCTCAGAGGGAGAGAAACGTTCGTTCCACAAATGAGGTCATCCGCACCCATGGGCGTCTCAGCCGCTCGAATAGGCGGAGGCGGACGCCCGGCCCCAATGCGTCCCTCAACTCTGCTCCGGGAACGCTCCCCTTTGCCGGGACCCCTGGTTGTTCCGCGTCGTCTGGGCGCGTTTTCGGGTGGCCGCGACAGGCCCCGAGCGAGAAAGGGCCCTTGGCCACGGGGAGCGGGGCGGTCCGCAGGGCCTCCCAACGCCGGCCAATTCTCATGAGCGTTCTGCCGAAATGATCCCGGTTTGGGCAGAACGCTCGTGAGAATTGGCTGGATATCTCCCGGCGTAATCGCTTCGGGCGCTGCACGTCTGCAAAGCAGCCCCCTGGTCCTGGCCCAGCACGCGAGCCATCATGTCCGACCCTGCTAGGAATCCTTCCGGGAGTCCGGCTTCATGGAGGGGGAGGCCTCCGGCTCCTCACCCTGTGGTGGTCCCCTATCTGCCCCCGTCCACTGGGGACGGGACTGCCCAGAGCCGCGGACACGAACCATCGCCTGCTCCATCAGCCTTCNGTTGCCAGGTTCCTGACCATCGTGTCCAAACACCGCCAGGAATACCTCCGGGAGTCAGGCTCCGTCGGGCGCAAGGCCTCCTGCTCCAAAGCCTGTGGGGGTCCCCTACCTGGCCCTGTCCGCTGGGGCCGGGCCTGCCCCGAGGCCCGGACACGAACCCTCGCCTGCTTCCTCAGCCTTCTGAGGCCAGGGTCCTGACCATCGGGGCCTCCACCTGGGGAAACATCAGTCCGCGCCTTGACTCCCCCTCCCACCCCGGCACAAACCGTGCCTTTGGGCGCTCCAGAGAAGCCTCAGAGGGAAAGAAACGTTCGTTCCCCAACTGAGGACATCCGCACCCTTGGATGCCCCAGCAGCATCAATAGGCGGAGGCTGACGCCCAGCCCTAACCGGCCCTCAACTCTGCTCTGGGAAAGATCTCTTTTGCCGGGACGTGCGGTTGAGCCGCTTCGTCTGGGCACGTTTTCCAGGTGGCCGCAACAGGCCCCGAGTGAGAAAGGGCCCTCGGCCACGGGGAGCAGGGTGGTCTGCAGGGCTGCCCAACGCCGGCCAATTCTCACGAGCGTTCTGCCCAAACCGATCCCGGTTTGGGCAGAACGCTCGTGAGAATTGGCCGGAAAACGCCCGGTAAACTCGCTTGGGCGCTGCACGTCTTCATGGCAGCCCACAGGGTCTGGCCCAGCATCGGGAGCCATTGCGTCCGAACCCCGCCAGGAATGCCTCCGGGAGTCAGGCTCCAGAGAGGGCGAGGCCTCATGCTCCTCAGAGTGTGGTGGTCCCCTACCTGGCGCTGTCCGCTGGGGGCGGGCCTTCTCTAAGCCCCGGACACGAACCCTCGCCTGCTCCCTCAGCCTTACGTGGCCAGGGTCCTAAGCATCGGGGCCTCCACCTGGGGAAACCTCCGTCCGCGCCACGACTCCCCCTCACACCCCGGGGCAAATTGTGCCTTTCGGCCCTCCCTTGAAGCCTAAGAATGAGAGAAACGTTCGTTCCCCAACTGAGGTCCTCCGCACCCTCGGGCGCCCTGGAAGCTAGAATAGGCGGAGGCAGACGCCTGGCCACAACCTGTCCCTCAACGCTGCTCCGGCATCCCTCCCCTTTGCCCGGACCCCCGGTTGGGCCACGTCGTCTGGGCGCATTCTCTGGGTGGCCGCGACAGGCCCGGAGCGAGAAAGGGCCCTCGGCCACGGGGAGCAGGCTGGTCCGCAGGGCCTCACAATGCCGGCCAATTCTCAAGAGCGTTCTGCTGAAATGATCCCGGTTTGGGCAGAACGCTCGTGAGAATTGGCCGGAAAACGCCTGGCGAACTCACTTTGGGTGCGGCATGTCTGCAGGGCAGCCCCCGGGGCCTGGCCCGGCATCAGGAGCCATCGCGTCCAAACCCCGCCAGGAATCCCTCCGGGAGTCAGGCTCCGTCGGGCGCAAGGCCTCCTGCTCCAAAGCCTGTGGGGTCCCCTACCTGGCTCTGTCCGCTGGGGCTGGGCCTGCCCCGAGCCTCAGACAGGAACCCTCGCCTGTTCCCTCGGCCTTCCATGGCCAGGGTCCTGTCCATCGGGACCTCCACCTGGGGAAACCTCAGTCCGCGCCACAACTCCCCCTCACACCCCGGGGCAAATCGTGCCTTTCGGCGATCCCGTGAAGCCTCAGAATGAGAGAAACTTTTGTTCCCCAACTGTGGTCCTCCGCACCCTCGGTCGCCCCAGCCACTACTATAGGCGGAGGCGGACGCCTGGCCCGAACCCGTCCCTCAACTCTCCTCCGGCAACTCTCCCCTTTACCAAGACCCCCTATTGGGCAGCGGCGTCGTGGGGCGTTTTCTGGGTGGCCGCAACAGGCCCCGATCGAGAAAGGGCCCTCGGACACGGGGAGCAGGGCGGTCCGCAGGGCTGCCCAACGCCGGCCAATTCTCACGAGCGCTCTGCCCAAACCGATCCCGGTTTGGGCAGAACGCTCGTGGGAATTGGCCGGAAAACGCCCGGCGAACTCACTTAGGGCGCGGCACGTCTTCAGGCGAGCCCCCTGGGCCTGGCCCAGCATCGCGAGCCGTCGCGTCAAAACCCCGCCTGGAATCCCTGCGGGAGTCAGGCTCCGTCGGGCGCAAGGCCTCCTGCTCCAAAGCCTGTGGGGTCCCCTACCTGGCCCTGTCCGCTGGGGCCGGGCCTGCCCCGAACCCCGGACACGAACCCTCGCCTGCTCCTCAGCCTTTCGTGGCCCGGGTCCTGAACCTTGGGGCCTCCACCTGGGGAAACCTCCGTCCGCGCCATGACTCCCCCTCACACCCCGGGGTAAATCGTGCCTTTCGGCGCTCCCGTGAAGCCTCAGAATGAGAGAAACGTTCGTTCCCCAACTGAGGTCCTCCGCACCCTCGGGCGCCCCAGCCGCTCCAATAGGCGGAGGCGGACGCCTGGCTTCAACCCGTCCCTCAACTCTGCTCTGGCAACACTCCCCTTTGCGGGGACCCCCGGTTGGGCCGAGTCGACTTGGCACGTTTTCTCGGTGGCCGCGACAGGCCCCGAGTGAGAAAGGGCCCTCGGCCACGGGGAGCAGGGTGGTCCGAAATGCTGCCCAACGCCAGCCAACTCTCACGAGTTTTCTGCCCAAACCGATTCCGGTTTGGGCAGAACGCTCGTGAGACTTGGCCGGAAAACGCCCGGAGAACTCACTTTGGGCGCGGCACGTCTGCAGGGAAGACCCCTGGGCCTGGACCAGCATCGCGAGCCATCGCGTCTGAACCCAGGCAGGAATCCCTCCGGGAGTAAGGCTCTGTCGGGCGCAA
>NW_019154334.1:26193-59470 GCF_002288905.1 Enhydra lutris kenyoni | reverse complement strand
GCCAGGAATCCCTCCGGGACTCAGGCTCCATCGGGCGCAAGGCCTCTTGCTCCAAAGCCTGTGGGGGTCCCCTACCTGGCCCTGTCGGGTGGGGTCGGGCCTGCCCCGAGCCCCGGACATGAACCCTCGCTTGCTCCCTCAGCCTTACGTGGCCAGGGTCCTGAACATCGGGACCTCCACCTTGGGAAACCTCACTCCTCGCCTCGACTCCCCCTCACACCGCGGCGCAAATCGTGCCTTTCAGCGCTCCCGTGAAGCCTCAGAATGAGAGAAATTTTCGTTCCCCAACTCAGGTCCTCCGCACCTACTGGCGCCCCAGCCGCTCCAATAGGCGGAGGCGGACGCCCGGCCTCAACCCGTCCCTCAACTCTGCTCCGGCAACACTCCCCTTTGCGGGGACCCCCCATTGGGCCGCGTCGTCTGGGCGCGTTTTCTCGGTGGCCGCGACAGGCCCCGAGTGAGAAAGGGCCCTTGGCAACGGGGAGCAGGGTGGTCCGAAGTGCTGCCCAACGCCGGCCAATTCTCACGAGCGTTCTGCCCAAACCGATCTCGGTTTGGGCAGAACGCTCGTGAGAATTGGCCGGAAAACGCCCGGCGAACTCACTTCGGGTGTGGCACGTCTGCAGGCCAGCCCCCGGGGCCTGGCCCAGCATCGCAATCCATCGCGTCCGAACCCCGCCAGGAATCCCTCCGAGAGTCAGGCTCCGTCGGGCGCAAGGCCTCCTGCTCCAAAGCCTGTGGGGGTCCCCTACCTGGCCCTGTCTGCTGGGGCCGGGCCTGCCCCGAGCCACGCACACGAACCCTCGCCTACTCCCTCAGGCTTCGTGGCCAGGGTCCTTACCATCGGGACCTCCACCTGGGGAAACCTCAGTCCGCGCCCGACACCCCTCACACCCTGGCACAAATCGTGCCTTTCGGCGCTCCGGAGAAGCCTCAGAATGACAGAAATATTCGTTCCCCAACTGAGGTCATCCGCACCCACGGGCGCCTCAGCCGCTCGAATAGGCGGAGGCAGACGCCCGGCCACAACGTGTCCCTCAACTCTGCTCTGGCAACCCTCCCCTTTGCCGGGACCCCCGGTTGGGCCGCGTCGTCTGGGCGCGTTTTCTGGCTGGCCGCGACAGGCCCCGAGCGAGAAAGGGCCCTTGGTCACGGGGAGCAGGGCGGTCCGCACGGCCGCCTAACGCCGGCCAATTCTCACGAGCGTTCTGCCGAATGCGATCCCGGTTTGGGCAGAACGCTCGTGAGAATCGGCCGGAAAACGCCCGGCAAACTCACTTCGGGCGCGGCACGTCTGCAGGGCAGCCCCCGGGGCCTGGCCCAGCATCGCGTGCCATCGCGTCTGAACCCCTCCAGGAATCGCTCCAGGAGTCAGGCTCCGTCAGGCGCAAGGCCTCCTGCTCCAAAGCCTGTGGGGGTCCCCTACCTGGCCCTGTCCACTGGGGCCGGGCCTGCCCCGAGCCCCGGACACGAACCCTCGCCTGCTCCCTCAGCCTTCCGTGGCCAGGGTCCTGACCATCGGGGCCTCCACCTGGGGAAACCTCAGTCCTCGCCACGACTCCCCCTCACACCCCGGCGCAAATCGTGTGTTTCGGCACTCCGGAGACGCCTCAGAAGGACAGAAACGTTCGTTCCCAAACTGAGGTCCTCCGCACCCACGGACGCCCCAGCCGTTCGAATGGGCGGAGGCGGACTCCCGGCCCCAACGCGGCCCTAAACTCTGCACCGGCAACCCTCCCCTTTGCCGGGACCCCCGGTTGGGCCGCGACGTCTGGGCGCGTTTTCGGGTGGCCGCGACAGGCCCCGATCGAGAAAGTGCCCTCGCCACGGGGCAGGGCGGTCCGCAGGGCCTCCCAACGCCGGCCAATTCTCAAGTGAGTTCTGCCGAAATGATCCCGTTTTGGGCAGAACGCTCATGAGAATTGGCGGGAAAATGCCTGGCGAACTCACGTCGGGCGCGGCACGTCAGCAGGGCAGCCCCCGGGGCCTGGCCCAGCATCAGGAGCTATCGCGTCCAAAACCCGCCAGGAATCCCTCCGGAGTCAGGCTCCGTCGGGCGCGAGGCCTCCTGCTCCAAAGCCTGTGGGGGTCCGTTACCTGGCCCTGTCCGCTGGGGCCGGGCCTGCCCCGAGCCACGCACACGAACCCTCACCTGCTCCCTCAGGCTTCGTGGCCAGGGTCCTTACCATCAGGACCTTCACCTGGGGAAACCTCAGTCTGTGCCACGACTCCCCCTCACACCCTGGCACAAATCGTGCCTTTCGGCGCTCCAGAGAAGCCTCAGAATGACAGAAATATTCGTTCCCCAACTGAGGTCATCCGCACCCACGGGCGCCTCAGCCGCTCGAATAGACGGAGGCAGACACCCGGCCACAACGCGTCCCTCAACTCTGCTCCGGCAACCCTCCCCTTTGCCGGGACCCCCAGTTGGGCCGCGTCGTCTGGGCGCGTTTTCTGGGTGGCCACGACAGGCCCTGAGCGAGAAAGGGCCCTCGGCCACGGGGAGCAGGGCGGTCCGAAGGGCTGCCCAACGCCAGCCAATTCTCACAAGCGTTCTGCCCAAACCGATCCCGGTTTGAGCAGAACGCTCGTGAGAATTGGCTGGAAAACGCCCTGCAAACTCACTTTGGGAGCAGCACTTCTGCAGGGAAGTCCACTGGGCCTGGCGCAGCATCGCGAGCCATCGCGTCCGAACCCCGCCAGGAATCCCTCCGGGAGTCAGGTTCCGTCGGGCGCAAGGCCTCCTGCTCCAAAGCCTGTGGGGGTCCCCTACCTGGCCCTGTCCACTGGGGCCGGGCCTGCTCCGATCCCCGCACATGAACCCTCGTCTGCTCCCTCAGCCTTACGTGGCTAGGGTCCAGACCATCGGGACCTCCACCTGGGGAAACCACAGTCCGTGCCACCACTCCCCCTCACACCCTGGTGCAAATCGTGCCTTTCGGCGCTTCGGAGAAGCCTCAGAATGACAGAAACGTTCGTTCCCCAACTGAGGTCCTCCGCACCCTCGGGCGCCCCAGCCGCTCGAATAGGTGGAGGCGGATGCCCGGCCCCAACACGTTCCTCTACTCTGCTCNGGCAACCCTCCCCTTTGCCGGGACCCCCGGTTGGGCCGCGTCGTCTGGGCGCATTTTCTGGGTGGCCGCGACAGGCCCCGAGCGAGAAAGGGCCCTCAGCCACGGGGAGCAGGGCGGTCCGCAGGGCTGCCCAACGCCGGCCAATTCTCACGAGCGTTCTGCCCGAACCGATCCCGGTTTGGGCAGAACGCTCGTGAGATTTGGCCGGAAAGCGCCTGGCGAACTCGCTTGGGGCACTGTACGTCTGCAGGGCTGCCCCCTGGGCCTGGTCCAGTATTGCGAGCCATCACGTCCGAAACCCCCCAGGAATCCTTCCGAGAGTCAGGCTCCAGCAAGGGCGAGGCCTCCTGCTCCTCAACCTGTGGTGGTACCCTACTAGGCCGAGACCGCTGGGGCCGGGCCTACGCCGAGCCCCGGACACGAACACTCGCCTGCTCCCTCAGCCTAGGGATTCCAGAGTCCTGTCCATCGGGGCCTCCTCCTGGGGTACCCTCAATCCACGCTTCGACTCCCCCATCCACCCCATCGCAAACCGTGCCTTTTGGCGCTCCAGAGAAGCCTCAGAGGGAGAGAAACGTTCGTTCCCCAAATGAGGTCATCTGCACCCTCGGGCGCCGCAGCCACTCGAATAGGCGGAGGCGGACGCCCAGCCCCAACCCGTCCCTCAACTCTGCTCTGGGACCGCTCCCCTTTGCCGATATCCCCGGTTGGTCCGCGTTATCAGGGCGCATTTTCTGGGTGGCCGCGACAGGCCCCGAGCGAGAAAGGGCCCACGGCCACGGGGAGCAGGGCGGTCCGCAGGGCTGCCCAACACCGACCAATTCTCATGAGCGTTCTGCCCAAAGCGATCCCGGTTTGGGCAGAACGCTCGTGAGAATTGGCCGGAAATCGCCCCAAGAAATCGCTTCGGGCGCTGCACGTCTACAAGGCAGCCCCCTGGTCCTGGCCCAGCATCGCAAGTCATCGCGTCCAAACCCCGCCAGGAATCCCTCTGGGAGTCCGGCTTCAGCGAGGGGGAGGCCTCCGGCTCCTCACCCTGTGGTGGTCCCCTATCTTCCCCTGTCCGCTGGGGCTGGGACTGCCCAGAGCCGCGGACACGAACCATCGCCTGCTCAGTCAGCCTTGCGTTGCCAGGTTCCTGCCCTTCGGGGCCTCCACCTGGGGAAACCTCAGTCCGCGCCTTGACTCCCCCTCCCACCCCGGCACAAACTGTGCCTTTGGGCGCTCCGGAGAAGCCTCAGAGAGAGAGAAACGTTTGCTCCCCAACTGAGGACATCCGCACCCTTGGGTGCCCTAGCCGCTCCAATAGGCGGAGGCTGATGCCCAGCCCCAACCCAGCCCTCAACTCTGCTCTGGGAAAGCTCCCCTTTGCCGGGATGCACGGTTGAGCTGCTTCGTCTGGGCACATTTTCTGGGTGGCCGTGACAGGCCCCGAGCGAGAAAGGGCCCTTGGCCACGGGGAGCAGGGCAGTCCGCAGGGGTGCCCAACACCGGCCAAATCTCACGAGCGTTCTGCCCGAACCGATCCTCGTTTGGGCAGAACGCTCGTGAGATTTGGCCGGAACAGCCCGGCTAACTCGCTTCGGGTGCTGCTCGTCTGTAGGGGAGTCCCCTGGTCCTGGCCCAGCATCGTGAGCCATCGCGTCCGAACCCCGCCAGGAATCCCTCCAGCAGTCTGGCTCCAGGTAGGGCGAGGCCTCCTGCTTCTCACCCTGTGGTGGCCCCCTACCTGGCCCTGTCCACTGGGGCCGGGCCTGCACCAAGCCCCAGACACGAACCGTCTCCTTCCCCCTTAGCCTTCCGTTGCCAGGGTCCTGTCCATCGGGGCCTCCACCTGGGGAACCCTTAGTCCGTGCCACAATTCCCCCTCCACCCCGGCGCAAACCGTGCCTTTCAGCGCTCCGGAAAAGCCTCAGAGGGAGAGAAACGTTCATTATTTAACTGAGGTCATCCGCACCCTTGGGCGCCCCAGCCGCTCAAATAGGCGGTGGTGGACGCCCGGCCCCAACCCGTCCCTCAACTCTGCTTCGGGAACACTCCCCTTTGCCGGGACGCCCAGTTGGGCCTCGTCGTCTGGGCGCGTTTTCCAGGTGGCCGCGAATGTCCCTGAGTGAGAAAGGGCCCTCGGCCACGGGGAACAGGGCGGTCCGCAGGGCTGCCCAACACCGGCCAATTCTCACGAGCGTTCTGCCTGAACCGATCCCGGTTTGGGCAGAACGCTCGTGAGAATTGGCTGGAACAGCCTGGCTAACTCGCTTCAGGCGCTGCTCATCTGTAGGTGAGTCCCCTGGGCCTGGCCCAGCATCGCGAGCCATCGCGTCCGAACCCCGCCATTAATCCCTCCGGGAGTCTGGCTCCAGGGAGGGTGAGGCCTCCTGCTCCTCAACCTGTGGTGGTACCCTACCAGGCTTAGACCGCTGGGGCCGGACCTACGCCGAGCCCCGGACACGAACACTCGCCTGCTCCCTCAGCCTAGCGATTCCAGAGTCCTGTCCATCGGGGCCTCCTCCTGGGGTACCCTCAATCCACGCTTCGGCTCCCCCGCTCACCCCTTCCAAACCGTGCCTTTTGGTGCTCCAGAGAAGCCTCAGAGGGAGAGAAACGTTCGTTCCACAAATGAGGTCATCCACACCCTTGGGCGCTGCAGCCGCTCGAATTGGCGGAAGCCGACGCCCGGCCCCAACCCGTCCCTCAACTCTGCTCTGCGACCGCTCCCCTTTGCCTGGATCCCCGGTTGGTCCGCGTCGTCAAGGCACGTTTTCCGGGTGGCCGTGACAGGCCCCGAGCGAGAAAGGGCCCACGGCCACGGGGAGCAGGGCGGTCTGCAGAGCTGCCCAACCACGGCCAATTCTCACGAGCGTTCTGCCCAATCCGATCCCGGTTTGGGCAGAATGCTTGTGAGAATTGGCCGGAAATCGCCCGGCGAAATTGCTTCGGGTCTGCACGTCTGCAAGGCAGCCCCCTGGTCCTGGCCTAGCATCGCGAGGTATCGTGTCTGAACCCCGTTAGGAATCCTTCCGGGAGTCCGGCTTCATGGAGGGGGAGGCCTCTGGCTTCTCATCCTGTGGTGGTCCCCTATCTGCCCCTGTCCGCTGGGTCCGGGCCTGTGCCGAGCCCAGGACACGAACCCACGCCTGCTCCCTCAGCCTTCCGTTGCCAGGGTCCTGCCCATCAGGGCCTCCAACTGGGGATCCCTGAGTCCGAGCCACGACTCCCCCTCCCACCCCGGCGCACACCGTGCCTTTCAGGGCTCTGGAGAAACCTCAGAGGGAGAGAAATTTTCGTTCCCCAACTGAGGTCATCCGCACCCATGGGCGCCCAGCCACTCAAATAGTCGGAGGCTGACGCCCGGTCCCAAACCGTCCCTCAATCTGCTCCTGGGACTCTCCCTTTTGCAGGGACCCCCGGTTGGGCCGCGTCGTCTGGGCGCGTTTTCCGGGTGGCCGCGACAGGCCCCGAGCGAGAAAGGGCCCTCGGCCACGGGGAGCAGGGCGGTCCGCAGGGCTGCCCAACGCCGGCCTATTCTCACGATCGTTCAGCTAAAACCGATCCCGGTTTGGGCAGAAGGCTTTGAGAATTGGCCGGAAAACCCCCGGCGAACTCGCTTCGGGCGTTGCACGTCTTTAGGGCATCCCCCTGGGCCTGGCCCAGCATCCTGAGCCATCGTGAACTAAGCCCGCCAGGAATCCCTCCGGGAGTCAGGCTCCAGCGAGGGCGAGGCCTCCTGCTCTCAGCAAGTGGTGGTCCCTTACCTGGCCCTGTCCACTGGGGCCGGGCCTGCCCTGAGCCCCGGACACGAACCCTCGCCTGCTCCTTTAGTCTTCCGTTGCCAATGTCCTGTCCATCGGGGCCCCCACCTGGGGAACCCTCAGTCTGCGCCACGAACCCACTCACACCCATGTGCAAACTGTGCCTTTCGGCGCTCCAGAGAAGCCTTGGAGGGAGAGAAATGTTCGTTCCCCAACTGAGGTCATCCGCACCCTTGGGTGCCCCAGCCGCTCGAATTGGCGGAGGCAGATGCCCGGCCCCCACCCGTCCCTCAACTCTGCTCTGGGAACGCTCCCCTTTGCCGGGACCCCCGGTTGGGCCGCGTCGTCTGGGCGCATTTTCCGGGTGGCCGCGACAGGCCCCGATTGAGAAAGGGCCCTTGGCCACGGGGAGCAGCGTGGTCCGCATGGTTGCCCAACGCCGGCCAATTCTCACGAGCGTTCTGGCCAAACCGATCCCAGTTTGGTCACAACGCTTGTGAGAATTGCCGGAAAACGCCCGGCAAACTCGCTTCGTGCGCTGCACGTCTGCAGGGCAGCCCCCTGGGCCTGGCCCGGCATCGCGAGATGTCGTGTCCGAACCCCGTCAGGTATCCATCCAGGAGTCAGCCACCAGTGAGGGCGAGGCCTTCTGCTCCTCACCCTATTGTGGTCCCCTACCTGGCCCTGTCCGCCAGGTACGGGCCTGCCTTGAGCCCCGGACACCAACCCTTGCCTTATCCCATAGCCTTCCGTTTCCAGGGTCCTGTCCCTCGGGGCCTCCACCTGGGGAACTGTGAGTCCCACGCCTCGACTCCCCTTCCTACCCTGGCACAAACTGTGTCTTTCGGCTCTCTGGAGAAGCCTCAGATGGAGAGAAACTTTCGTTCCCCGACTGAGGTCATCCCCACTCTTGGGCGCCCCAGCCGCTCCAATAGGCGGAGGCAGACGCCCTGTCGCAACCTGTCCCTCAACTCTACTCCGGGAATGCTCCCTTGGGCCGCGACCCCCGGTTGGGCCGCGTCATCTGGGCGCGTTTTCTGGGTGGCCGCCACAGGCCGTGAGCGAGAAAGGGCCCTCGGCCACGGGGAGCAGGGCGGTCCATAGGGCTGCCAAACGCCAGCCAATTCAACGAGCTTTCTGCCCAAACCGATCTTGGGTTGGGCAGAACGCTCGTGTGAATAGGCCGGAAAACGCCTGGCGAACTCGCTTCGGCCTCCGCACATCTGTAAGGCAGCCCCCTGGGCCTGGCCCGGCCTCCTGAGCCGTCGCGTCTGAACCCGCCAGGAAGCCATCCTGGAGTCAAGCTCCAGCGAGGGTGATGCCTCCTGCTCCTCAGCCTGCGGAGGTACCCTACCTGGCCCTGTCCGCTGGGGCCGGCCCTTCCCTGATCCCCGGACACGAACCCTCACCTGATCCTACAGCCTCCGTTTCCAGGGTCCTGTCCCTTGGGGTTCCACCTGGGGATCCCTGAGTCCTGCGCCATGACTCCCCCTCCCACCCCGGCGCAAACCGTGCCTTTCGGCGCTCCGGAGAATCCTCAGAGGGAGAGAAACGTTCGTTCCCCAACTGAGGTCATCTCTACACTTGTGCGCCCCAGCCGCTCGTATAGGTGGAGGCGGACGCCCGCCCGCAACCCTTCCCTCAACTCTGCTCCGTGAATGCTGCCTTGTGCCGGGACCCCAGTTGGGCTGCGTTGTCTGGGCATGTTTTCCGAGTGGCCATGACAGGCCCTGAGCGAGAAAGGGCCCTCGGCCAGGGGAAGAGGGCGGTCTGCAGGGCTGCCCAACGCTGGCCAATTCTCACAGTCGCACAAGCAGTCTCACAAGCCGGGATCGGTTTGGGCAGGCTGCTCATGAGAAATGGCTGGAAAACGCACGGCGAACTCGCTTTGGGTGCCGCACGTCTGCAGGGCCGGCCCCTGGGCCTGTCCCGGCCTCGAGAGCGGGTGAGTCCGAACCCCGCCAAGAAGCTCTCCAGGCATCAGGCTCCAGTGAGGGCGACGCCTCCTGCTCCTCAGCCTGTGGTGGTCCCCTACGTGGCCCCGTCCGCTGGTGCCGGGTATTCACCGAGCCCTGGACACGAACCCTCACCTGCTCCCTCAGCCTTCCGTTTCCAGGGTCCTGTCCCTCGGAGACTCCACTGGGGCAACTCTGAGTCCCGCGCCACGACTCCCACGCCACGACTCCACGAGTCCTGCGGGACTCGATCCCAGGACCCCGAGATCATGACCTGAGCTGAAGACAGCAGCTTAACCCACTGAGCCACCCAGGAGCCCCTGTACCATGATTCTTAACATTTCCCCACCGCAGCTTACGCACCGCAGATACTTAGTCTGGTGACACCATCCAGGAAACACCTCAGTTCCACAGGAGCCAGCATCCCTGAGCAGCACCCACAGTTTTATGTGGCCCTCAGGTTTTGCCTTAAGATTTCTTCAAAATGGAGCTGGATATTTCACAGTCCAATTAGAAAAGGTAAGGTAATTTTACAAGTGAGATGTTTTTTCTAATTTACATCTCTGAGGAACTGAGCAGTGACTAATGTGAAAGCAAATACTATTTCCATACTGAAGTTTATTCGTACCACACTTCTGAGATGTGCATGAATGATAATGTCTTATGAGTTGACATTAGGAGAGCCCAGCCCTAAATAGCCTCTCAGCGTTTTAAAATACATACTCCTTAGTAAAGTTTTCAGTGTAAGCCTATGTTCAAAGGAAGTAAACTTTGTTTAAGTCTTGTAGTCATTTCAATAGATGCATTTATATTTGCAAGGGTGAGAAGAATGAAAGGGAATAAAAAGGTGAAGCCAGTGAAGTTTGAATGAAGAAAAAACCAATTCATCATATATTCCAAATAATTTTCATTTTTTATGTTTATTCCGGTCGTCTGAAAACCTTTTTTTTTTTTTTATCGTCACCGAGTTTTTATGTTTACACAAAGCAGCCGAATAAGAAATTAATACTTCCCATCAAATAGAGTGGGGTGAACTTCTAGCTTTATGTCAACCTCTCCCAAAGCCTTAGACCCAGAGCCTCTTCTGCTCAACAACACAACTTTTAAAAAGGTCTAGGGTGCTGGGCTGGAGCCAGTTTTGAAAAGGTATGGTCCAGCTTGGAAATTCGGATTTCCCAGCTCTAATGAGTGGAAATTCACCACACTTCTACTCTAAAGTGGCATTGCTTTTCCAAAGGGGCAAAATCACAAATAATTTCAATAACTCTTAGTCTGTTCTTGGAATGTTTCATGATAAAAGGTAAATGAAGTTTAGAAAGAAATTGCCTTTATGAATTTCAAAGAGTATTGATAAGTACTTATTCTGAATTTCCTTTTGTTTCATTTTCTGTTTTTATAAAACCTTCTGGAAGAGCACTACTAAAAAAAGTGGCTTCTAATCACCTATGTTTTGGCTTAAATATATGTTCATANCTTCTGGAAGAGCACTGCTAAAATAAAGTGGCTTCTAATCACCTATGTTTTGGCTTAAATATATGTTAATAGTCACCTTATTTGGCTCTTAAATGAATTAGATTTTATTTTTTATTTAGATTTTATTTTTATTTAATTTTTTCTAAATATGCTTTTCTCTAATTCTAGGTCATTCTATTTTTCTCTTTCATACCAGTCAGCTCTTTCAGAAATAAGATTTTTTTTTAATGTTAGTTTCCCTCCTTTTTAAAACCCTGTGTGATTTACAGCATTCAAAAGTGTTGGAGGCCATGATAAGGCTTGAGACAAGGACCAAACCAAGCCCTGACTTGTGTCTCCCTTTAAGTCCAAATACCTTAATAAAGGGTTATGGACAGGAAAGGTTGAGTAGCACTGAGAAAGGGTCCGTGCTATGTGTTGTGCGCTCGCCTACGTGACTTCCCACACGCTCTCCCTACAGAAGGGAACAATGTGGTCAGGGTCATGAATTCTTAGTTGGTCCATTGTTGTTCCTCTACTTCCCATAACCCACTCCCTGGTTGATTGCCTTGCATCAATAGTAGCTAATGGCATTAGCCGTGACTACCTGGCATCACGAGATTTGTTTGTAGTTAATGTAAACTTGTTATAGGAACTCGTGGTTATCTGACTAGATACTGATATATTACTCCTTCTATTGTGGTCTGCCTTATAAATGATTATAAGATGTGGAATAAAATCGGCACTGTTGGACATCCTCCTCAGTGCTCCTCCTGCCCCCATCTCTTTGTCTCTTAACTTCTCTTCACCATCCTCTTACCCTCACATTCCTGGTCAATTTGTCATGTTCGACACAAAAGTTAATAAAATTGCAAATCGGATTAAGAGAATAACTAAGTGGTGTGATCTAAGGGGCAGTATATTTAGCATAAGATTAAGTTTCCAAAATAGAATATTTGGATACTTTTAAAGACTGTTAGCAAAGTTATTATAACATGGTATTGTCTATAGGAATATTTTTTTCATATTTAATTAAAATTCACTCCTTTTATTTGGTTTCTTATAAAATAAAATTAATCATCCTACTATAGACATGTGAGAATTTTAGCCAGTGTAAAAGGCTGAATAAGGAAAAAATAAATGCATAGTAGTGATACATACCAAATACAAAATGGCATTAATTCTTTTTTTAATCATTTTTTAAAATTTATTTTCAGCATAACAGTATTCATTGTTTTTTGTACCATACCCAGTGCTCCATGCAATCCGTGCCCTCTCTAATACCCACCACCTGGTTCCCCCAAACTCCCACCACCCCCACCTCTTCACACCCTTCAGATTGTTTTTCAGAGTCCACAGTCTCTCATTGTTCACCTCACCTTCCAATTTCCCCCAACTCCCTTCTCCTAACTCCCCATGTCCTCTATGCTATTTGTTATGCATTAATTCTTATCAGGAAGCTAAGTAGATGCAATTGGGGAAGAGTATACTGGACATTCAATGAACTTGATAAAATTTTACTTTTGTTTTTATGTATTTATTTTTAAATATTTAAATTTATTTGAGAGAGAGAAAGAGAGCATAGAGGGAGAAGCAGACTCTCTGCTGAGCAGAGAACCCAGCGTGGGGCTCGACCCCAGGACCCCGAAATCATGACGCGAGCCGAAGGCAGATGCTCAACCGACTGAGCCACCTAGACACCCCCAAATTTTATTTTTAAGTGGTTGTTTTCTCTAGTACCCCATTTTGTATATATTTTAAAATAGTGTAGCAAACTTACACACTAGGAGTCAGCAAAGCATGTCAAGTTTAGAGTAGTCTGCTTTCGTTGCATTCCTTCAGGTCACAGGGAGCAAAGCCAGGATTAGCACACACAAGCCATGTGGCTTCGTATCTTCTACAGGAATATTGCGGTGGTGCTATCTGAAGGCATAGTTATTCTGCTAAAGCCCAAGAGGCCACCACCTGTGGGGGATGGTTTCAAACACTAGACGAGGATTTTTCTTGTCTAAAGCATAGAAGCATTGAGGAAGAGATTACTAAACCTAGAAGCATAGAAGAAGAGATTACTAAAGTGGGACAGGGAAGTGGAGAAATCTGAAGTTACTCTCTCACTTTTTACTCTCTTGGGCCTGGAGGTCAAGCAGGAAAAATAACCTCGGTGCTAAGGGCTAACGTGCCATCTTCTATGATAAACCAATCCAAGAGCTATGGAGGAGGGACTTTCCTAGAGCCATCGCTTTTTATGAATTGTCTCATTAATCTGTGTAAATGTCTAAGGTGCATTACCTACTTATTTTCTTTTGTTGTCTTAGAGACTATAGTATTGTTTATTTTCTCATGCCCTAAGTTCCTCACAGCCTAAAGGTGAGGTCAAACCAAATCTGGATGTCTCTACATTACCTAAAGACCATTATATCTCTACCTTATTTGGGTAACATGGTTAAATTTAATTTCTCTTATAAGAAATAACAGAAATAAATTTTAATAGGTGTATTCCTATTGTGGAAACTTGTGGATAAGGAGATTTTTGTGAGTGTGACAAGTTTATCACCTACTACTCAATAGCACTACTTAAGAAAACAAGGAATAACCACTATTTATGAGCTGAAAAATTATACAAATGAATATTTATAGAGAAATATTCTTAAAATCCTTTAAAAGTATATTGGTGGTGTTGACTCCAGTTCTTCTAGGTAAGTTGCCAGAACTTGTCAGCCAGAACTTCTTAAGGTAGTGTAGTGTCATGAACTTCCTAATCTAGTCAATGGGGTTAATCTGAAAATTTAACCAGTCTGTTAATGCTGGACAATCTGTAAATCACCCAGTCAGAAAATCTGTACTTTATACATAAACTGAACAATGGAAAATTTGCCATTTCATTCTATTAAGTCGGGACAGACCCAAATAATGAGAACTGTAGTACTGCAATTCTTCCCTATTTAAAAACTGGACTCTCAGAAGCAACAAATAAAATGGTAAAGAAACCACAGTCTAGCACAGATCATCTGATCATTTTATATTTTGCAGTATAGATTATCCTCTCACCAAATGGGTCATGTAATAGTGTGCATTAGCATTGAACTGTCAAAAGACTTAAACAATTTTCATTCATTCATTTCATAATTAGAGTTTGGAAAAAAAAAACTTCTCTAATGCTCATATTTTATAATGTAAATGACTAGCCTGTGTTAATGAACACTAAGTTAACAATCAGATTTCTTAAAAAAAACAGAACTTGACATAATAAAGTTTGTCTTTCTACAAGGCATTTGTGTGAGAAGTCATTTCATTTCATTCTTAAAAGGATTTCATGCATGAGATTGCTACTTCACTGTGTATTTATCAAACATGGTCCAGCTTATTTTTAATCAAGGTGTTGGGAGAGGTAAGTTAAAGTGTTTATAAACCTACCCATAAGAGGCAGAATGACGTTTCCAATTGTCACATTAAAGAAGTGTGTCCCACTCTCAAGGACTAAGTGCCTTCCACTGAAGTTTCCACAGTCGGTGTGTACTCCTATGTAACCTGGTTAATGAGAGAGCATCTCTAAGTTAGAATTATGGGAGAGGGAGTTCATGCTGATTGTTTAAAAAATCACAAATCAGGGACGCCTGCGTGGCTCAGTTGGTTAAGCAGCTGCCTTCGGCTCAGGTCATGATCCCAGCGTCCTGGGATCGAGTCCCACATCGGGCTCCTTGCTCATCAGGGAGCCTGCTTCTCCCTCTGCCTCTGCCTGCCATTCTGTCTGCCTGTGCTTGCTCTCTCTCCCTCTCTCTCTCTGATAAATAAAATCTTTAAAAAAAAATCACAAATCACAGATACCTAACATTTTAAATAAATTTCATCCTTCTTTAGCACTTTTGGATGAAAGAGTCCTCTGAATTCATTTAAGTTCTCATTTACATATTATTAGCATGAGCATTCTTATGAGCAAAAATTCTTCTAAACTTCATCTTCTCATGACTATTTACAGAGGGTTATTTGAAAACCTGAGGTAGAGAATGGTGGGCTTAGGTAAATGTGATATTGCTCTATCTCTATATAATAATAAGGTGGGCTTTTCCCAGTGAATGTACCACATATCGTTTTAGCTTACAAACATTAAGAAGTAATTAATTTCTTATCGGAGAGAGACCAGGAAAGAAGTTAAATTGTATAATGTATAATTGTTGTATAATTATAAGGTTGTGTAATTCACAACTTTAATTGTTTTAGCTCTAACCCTTACTCTTACTTCCTCTTTTAACTTCTCTGGGGTTAAAAAGATAGACTGAGGCATGCCTGCGTGGTTCAGTCAGTTAAGCATCTGCCTTCAGCTTGTGATCCCAGGGTTGTAGTCTTGAGTCCCGCATCCGGCTCCCTGCTCAGCAGGAAGCCTGCTTCTCTCTCTCCCTCTGCTGGTCCCCCTGCTTGTGATTTTTTTTTCTCTCTCTCTCTGTGAAATAAATAAATAAAATTTTTCCAAAAAAAGTAAATATTAGTTTACATTTAAAGTAAATTTATTTGTTTGTTTATTTATATCTAACTATTTGTAAGAGGAGGGGAGGGGCAGAGGGAGAAGGAGAGAGAGAGAATCTTAAGCGGGCTCCACACCCACCTGAAATCAATAATTGGATGCTTGGGGCACCTGGGTAGCTCAGGTCATGATCCCAGGGTCCTGGGTTGAGCCTGGCATCTGGTTCCTGGCTCTGCAAGAAGCCTGCTGCTCCTGCCTGCTGCCCCCCCTGTTTGTGCTCTCTTTCTCTCTCTCTGTGTAAAATAAATAATAAAATCTTTAAAAATAAGTAAATAAAAAGATAAGACTGAGTCTGACAGACCAGTCTAATTTTAGTTCTTGCTGAGCTACTGTCTTGAACTCCCTGATCCTCCAAGTCTTCATGGGCACTAATGTTGATAACACAATCTGGTTACTGTATTACTTTCCTCCCTGTGTATGAAATGCCTCCACTAGTCCCTGCCAGGTAGAGTAAACCCAAAAGAAGGCTCTCTGATGGTCCTCCTCTCACAGTTTGGAGCAGCAGGAGTCAGTCACTGGAGGAAGTTAATGGTGATTATGGTGGCATTGGCATTGCCCCTTATTCTGGGGGCTTATGTACCACATCCTGTGCACAGGGAAGAGTATGATATCCTGAGGGCATGGATGATTTATGGACCCTCGCGAATTATCATTGTTCTCAGAAATATTACATTTGAATGCGTACAAATAAAACAAATTTAAAATGACATGAAAATAGTAAAAAAAATTCTATAGAATTTCAGGCATCAGTGAAACAAGTAGCCAAAGCACCTTGTAAATTCAGGCTCTAATTGTCCTAATTTTTTTGCCTACTGAGGCTCCCTTGGTCAGGAATTATTTCACTGCAAAGAACAAGAAACTACACACAGTATACTAAGCAAAACAAAACAAAAGGAAAAAAACTCAGAAAGGCAAGTGGAGGGATTTATTGGGAAGGATCAACAGTATCTCAAAAAACCCAGGGTAGAGGAGTTCTCCCTTCACAAGTACTTATTTTTTTCTTTCTGCAGACTCATTCTCACTTTTTCTCAGCCAAGCGTGACCACTCCTATCCTGGAGTGCTAGAAGGGACTCTGGGGAAGTTGTCTCGAGGAGCTTGTGCCTTGCCCCCTTCCCCTTGCCACCCTGAAACAAGCTTTCTGCCTTAGGTCAGACTATAGGAAAATATACTCCTAGCCTGTCAGCCTTCAATCTAGACTGAATGATCTAAACTGGTTCTAAGTGTGGCATCCATTTTAACATATGCTATACGTTGCCTGGGAAGGTGAGGAGCTAGAGTCTCTGGTTCTTATTTAGCTAGGAATTCTCCCATTTTCTCACACTTGGCTTTGGGGGCATGCGAAAATATTAAATTTCCCTTAGTTTTATTCATACTATGTGAAGGTTTTTTCTTTTTTTTTTTTCTGTAAAGATATCTTTATCTACCTCTCTGTCTATCTATCTATTGTAGTTCCAACTTCGGGGCTAGAAAATTCATCTTTAACCAAGTGAATGATTCATTTTTCATTACTCTCAGCACCCAGCAGAGGTTAACCAGTCTCTGGATCTGAATGACAATTCACGAGAGAATGGCTCAAGACCCATTTTGGTTCTGGGGAACACCTCTGTTCTAATTAACCATGGTCCATAGTTGGTCCTGTGGGACTCAGACCCCATAGGCACAGGGTGAAAGCAGGTTCCTTAGGAAGGGGAGGAAAGATATAGAAAAGAAATTTATAGGAGTACCTTCAAGCAACAGAAACCCTACCACCTATGCCAGCAGTTTTTGATTTGGACTATGTACGAGAATTACATGGGATATCTGTTAAAAATGCAGATTCCCCCTCCCCGCCTCTGGAATATAAGCATTTATTTTGAAATAATGAACACAACACATTGTTACTTGTTGGTAAAATCCACATTGCTCAGCTGTGGTAAAGAACAAACATATTTATCTTTTCAGTATAAATAGGCACTTCTAAAATAACATCTTCTGAGTTCCTTATGGGACCAATGACAAGGGAGTGGCAATTCTTTACATTAAAAAAAAAATACATGAGGGGCACCTGGGTGGCTCAGTGGGTTAAGCCTCTGCTTTCGGCTCAGGTCATGATCCCAGGGTCTTGGGATCGAGCCCCACATCAGGCTCTCTGCTCAGCAGGGAGCCTGCTTTCCTCCTATCTCTCTCTGCCTGCCTCCCTTTCTACTTGTTAGCTCTCTCTGTCAAAAAAAAAAAAAAAAAAACATGAGGTGACATTGTATTAAATTGAGTAAACAGTCTATGATAAGTAACCCAAAGCTTAGGTTCAGGACGGCTGTGATTTGATTTTTGATGGGGAATATTGTTTAAAATTTAAACCATCTTTCATGAGACATTATCTTTAAAGTTCAAATTTCCTTTATTATAACCCAAGAGCAACGAGGAATTATATCTAGCTGTGGGCATAAGTACTTCTGGTGCATACTTTTTAATGTCATGATGATATGACAGCTTGTAAATATTGCTTTATAGCTTAAAAAATGCCTGCTTGCTACAACAATATACAAAAAAAAAAAAAAAGCATTTCTAGGCCTGTGTATTGCTGGTCAACAAAGTTAGTTCTAGAATTATTAATAATGTCCATCATCTACATAAAGAACCAAAGAACTCAATCAAGTAAATGTTAAAATCATACATTCATATGATAAGATTTGAAGTAATCCCTTTCCAATATATCAACACATTGCCAAAGATTATGCAGCTATGACCTAGAAATGATAGAGCCAGAAGAGAAACCCAAGCCATCTGCTTCCCAAAGCTCATGAGCTCTGTGTCCTGGTAAGCTAATTTCTCAGGCATTATTATTTATTTATTTTTTTTTTCTGAACCTTAACTAGCTTGTCTAAAACCTCTTCCTTAGACAATAGAAAAGGAACCACTTATGGCATTACTAGTTATTAATCCACTATGGATAAATCTAGGTCCCATTATTCATCCTCTAGAACATTAACATAGGACTCTGCGTAGTGGGCCTTGGCCAAGTTGTTTTTCTAGCCTCCGTCTTGTTGGCTGAAAATGGGGATCATAACGGGCTCTGTCTCCTTAGGTTTCTTATAAGGATTAAATGATATAAGATGTATAAACTGTTCTGCAGAGATAGTGGCAGGTAAGAAACAGTCAATCTTGGTTATTACTTTTTCACTTACAGAAATTGGACATAACATAGTAATAATGTGTCCACTTGTGCTCTGTCACTGTATATGTTTTTACTTCTGGATGAGTAACAGAGATTTATTAAAAACCATCAATGATGTTACAGAAACTTCAGACTATAGTTACCACCAACACTATCTTTTCCTCTAATATATTGTTCTTACAGCTTTTCCTTCTAAAAGGATAACTAGATAGAAATGATAGCTAGATGGCAGATATATATGAATTATCACATAAATGCCTAAAATGAATGTCTACAGGACAGTTAATTTTTTCAGTATTTTCAGACAATATCTTATGCCTTTTTTCAGACAGCTGTTTTCAGACAGCTTTTCAGACAATGTCTTATGCCTTTTTAGGTGTTTGTGTACTTATTTTTATGTGACAACTAAAATGCTTTTCCAGTTAAAGGAGTATACATTTCAGGTTACTGTTTCTCTTCTTAAAAATATATATTTAATGGTTTCATACATCCAGTCCTGAAACCTTAACCAGACCTACTTAAAATTTTTTTTGTGTGAGTGGATCCTTGAAGCCTGCTTACAGCTGAATAAGTTGGAGAGATTTCTACTTTCTGGAAGGAAGCAGAGCCTCAGGTGTAATGGACACTTAAAGCCTGTTAGACCTCTGTAAAATGTTGGAATGATGGCTCTTCAACACTCCCTTCTCTTTCTGTGCTCCCCTTCCCTCTCCAAACACATCTTCTTTCCAGGAGTCCCTCTCTGTGGCCCATCCCCCACCCTCTTCTCCAACAGGCTGACGTGCTTTCTCTACTGTCTCCCCTGCCAGCGACCAGCTTTCCACTTGTGCAAAGGGTCCAAGGGAAAAGGAACCATAGTCTAGCCAGCTCACCTTCCTAAACCAGCTCTTAGTGTCTGATAAAAAGAAAACATAATGTTCTATCTGCTACGATTATTATTTTGGAGCCCTGCTGGAAACATCCCACTTCAACCTACACCACACAGAAATGGGCGGGGCATGAAATCCAGCCTGTGTCTTTGGGGCTGCTCCTGGCATCAAAGGTTGACTTCACAGTGGCTTCCCCCAGGAGGGCTTAATTACAAGGCAAAGCATTGTCATGAGGACCAGTCTGTTTGGATAGAACCTTGTCTACCGAGAGTCATGAATGTGACACACAAGCTCTAAAGTTTCCTAAGAAGTGTTAATATTTAAGAACATGTTAGACCCAGGAATTTGTAAGTTAGTAGTTTTACCTTGAACACATCTCCAGTCAGTTGTGACATTGTTCAGTAAACTGGCAGCCTGTTTGCTGTTGTTTCCTCTTTCTGAAATTGAACCTCTTGGAAAAACAGCCATCTGGGCTGTTACATGTCTCAAATAGGCCACCAGAGAGGACCACTTAAAATTGTTTTCTTTTATCTGGAATATGAACTCCAGTCTAGCAACTTTATTTCCTCCTTTTAAATCATTTTGACAGGGCATCTTTGCTGGGTGCAATTTCTGGGCCCTTTGAAAAGCTGGGGACAGAGGATTTAGAATGGAACATCCTCTGTTGGGATTTCCTTCTGCTCGCATTGTAAAGGCAGAAAGTCTCTCAAATTTCCATGCCACAAATGGACGTTTTTTAGCCAGTTAACTGATGTTTCATTCCATGCAGTAGCATTTTGGATGTCAGAATTTTTGATGTTGTCTTTTAAAGCATGCAGCCTCAGAGTTGGCTGTGTGTGAATAATCAACAATAAGAGAGAGAACCACAATGATTAGTCATTACTGTAAATAATGCATATTTAATATGTCACAGATTTATTGCTTTTTCAGTGAACCCAAAATTTCACCATTTCCAAGTGGATTCAGGGGAAAAATTCGTGGGGAAGAAATAGGTTTTGAAAAGACGTCAGTTCTAGGGTTTTTAGACCCTGAACAGGTTTCTCCGTGCAACATAGGAAATCTGGAAATGATAATATGAAGACTCATGATGATTAAAATTGGTTGATGTCTTCCTCTGCCAAAAGTAACAAACTATACAGCTAGCCAGAGTCTACTTTTTTTGGCTTTCAGTCTCAAATTTCAGTTGGTAGAATTCCGCAGAAAGGAGCCTTTGTTTAGAACAGTCAACCATGTTGGTAAAGCAATGCTTTGTTTGGAAATATACAGATTGCTGCTTCAAACGGCTTAATGAATGGGTATGTGTGTGTTTCTACAACATTTTTTTAAGGAAAGTAGAAGACAGGAAATACAAACCTACATATTAATAAGTTCTGCCAAATGAAGAGCTCTGTACTTTTTTGTAAAGAAATTCTCTTCCAAGAGTTTGCCAAAACCTGATTGCAAATGAGCATCACAGCTTCTCACAAATCCGGAACTCCTGTAAATGGATGCTCACTGTTTTCATGTGCATTGCCAAGCAATCACTGCTCACTGGGTAGAGATAGGAGAACTAGATTGCCATGCCTATATATGGGTGTAGCAACATTCTACAGTTCAGACCATAGCTTCATAGCTATGATAGTCCCTCATTTACAAAGCTTTTGATAATTTCCATAAATGGTGGGCAAGTAGCCATCCAGACAGAGGGGGATTTTATAACTTCTAATTTCCCATAGAAAAGCAAATGTTGATGCCTCTTTTCCAAAGCCCAGGAAATACGGATTATAATTTATTCTTTATCTAGAGTAGGTTTATTTTGTTTTGGGGATCAGAAGATAGAAAATCCCAACTATTAGAAAAACTTTATAGATTTTTATTTTTAAAGCACAAAATAATGTGCTTTAAAAATAAATGAGACAAATTAATGAGACAAAAATTAGTAAGATACTTTTGAAGCCAGATTTTCATCGGCTACTCACTAGACATAATAAATGTTATTTCCCCGTATTTATTTTGTGATAGTATACTTTAAATACGTCCTACAATTTTAATATTTTGGAGATCTCAAATTATTTAGCTAGCCAATGACAGGTCTAGATTTTGAACAAAATTCTGTCTTACTCTAAATTATGTGCTCTTGATGACTATATTCTAATGATTTCCTTATGGCAATAATAAGGCAAAGCATCTTGGTTGACTCAAAAATATTATTTTAAAATTTTTATTTTATATTATTTATAATAAAATATTATAAATATTTTATTTTTATTTTTTATTTTAAAAATATTTTTAAAAATATTATTTTTAAAATTCCACTCAATTTTAGCCATAGAACCCAATCAGTATTTATTTTCAAAATATCTCTTATACCTTCCTTATCATGTTTCATGCTTTTGTGGTGGCATAATTCCATCCACTATCTTCACCCTTAATCTGACCCAGAGCCAATGAATGAAAGGTATAGAAACTACAGCTCTTCTTCCTTGCCTGTGACAAACATTGCAAACAGAAAATGGCACCTGTCTCCCCGTAGCCAGCCTCATCACAGTGTTCTTCATCACAGTGTTCCGGGAACTAGACCAGGTATCTAAATTTGCATGCCCTCCTCCACAAAAAAGAAAAAATATATATATATATATATATATATTTGCCATCGAGGATTCATCTCATCCTTTGCACTGTTACTGGGAGTTTGTTTGAAGTTCTCTTTCTCCCTCTACCCAGACTTGCACAGTAAATAAATAATAAATAAATTAATAAGTAAATAAAATCTTTAAAAAATCATAAAGTGAAGCAAGAATCTTCCAAATATTGTGAGTTCAAAACCCTCCTAATTCTGTGCTCTTCCACCTGATCTTTTAAGGGTTTTTTTTTTTTTTGCCATACTTCATTTGTTAACGATTGTTTCTAGCCATTTATAATTAAAAGTCTTTATAAAGCAATCAATTTCATTTCCATACAAATCCCACACCTCTCTTTATGCCCCCATATTTTACTGATTTAATTATGTGATTTTAAAAACAAGTACCACTGACATGTGGAATAGACATGCTTAGACAGCATAGTACTCAACTGCAGGTATCCTAGAGGGTGGCAAGTTCGCTGTGAGCAGGGAGCCTGCTATGACAATGTTTTATCCTCAGTGGATGGAGAGCCGAAGGTCTTCCAGAGTGCTAAGTGAATAGTAAAGAAAGAATCTTCTCATTTATATTTATATCTATCATTGCTTGACTCTGATGATACCCAGTTTTCGAAGGGGTACGGTAGGCGTGGCAACTGCCTTTCATGTAGACTGTTGTGGTTGGCCATATAGGGCAGGAAAATTGTTTAAGAGTCCCCTAGATTCTTCCTCACAACAAATCATACTGACATTATAATGAAAATAAATAGAGTATTCAATAAATCATTTTTGCTGATGAAACTCATCTGGCAAGGTGAAGTGAAAAAACTTTCTAGAAATCCGTACTCCAGAGGTCCACACTTCAAATGATACTCTGGGGACAGGGACAGATCCTCCAAACATAATATCATTTAGGAAACTAAGGGTACAGTTCCTGCATTAGAATTTTGAATATGGATTTTAAATATGGATAAAATTTTGAATATGGATTTAATGCAGTGCTCAAGGCACAAAAAAATTAATGATAAGTGGGGTAATTGTTCAAATAAATACATAGGAGTTTACACTGAAGAATTTAAATACTTTTTCAGAAGCTTAAAATTTTCAAAACCTTTCTGTTTCCATGATCTAGGTTCTAGCACATCACTCTAACATTCTCAGCTTAATAAAAGGAAGTGGAAAGGGTGGGAGATTGGTCCAAGGTCACAGAGAAAGTGATCTAAACATAGCCAACCAACCACAGGGTACCCAACATGTTCTTAGTCAAAAGACTTAGATGCTTTTCCCCCCAAATAACTGCTTCAGTCAAAGAGAGAAGGATAATTGCTACTTCAACAGACAACAGAAGAAACCAGCATCATTTCATCCCAGAGAGCAGCCTTAAATGGCCACCCACACACTCCATCATGTCTTTATGTCCTCCAGCTGCAAAACCCTCTTCTCTCTGGCTTCCCACGGACCTACAAAGACGACACTAAAGAATAAACAAAGTCTCAAACAGATGTAAAGACGGGATGCATAAAAAATGCCAGTGCACTTTAACTGAATGTCTAGGTCAGCTCTTCCCTGCTCACTGGTGCCACAGTCAAGGAGCCATGCCAGCTCTTCACAGAGACTGTGGTGGCTCTATGTCAGCCAATACAAATGGCAGCCTGTGCAGGACAGGAGACTTCAGCCAGGCCTTCAAGGGTCCTCAGTTTAGGTCACTGGCAACCACTGGTGAGGGCAAATTTGATTCCCTTCTTTTCATCTCAACAGCAAGCTATCAGTGGTTCCTGAAAACAATTATGATTGACCAGATGTATGGTTATGTCAGATGCTTACTCTCAATAGAGTGCTCTGGAACTCAGGGCAGTGGGTGATTCATCCATTAGAGATACATTTCCTTAATGCAGAGATCAAACACTGGTGGCCCATTCAGCCTTCAGATGGATTTTGCATAGGCCACACAACTGTGTATTTATTCATTTGAAAAAGACAGTGTGTTCAGATGCGGCCTTTGCCAAGTTCTGTAGCTTAAATACTCTCCCAGTGTCTGATTTCAGGCCACCCGTGTCACATTCACAGATGCATAATTGGGAGGAGGGGTGCGGTAGCAAGCCATTCACCATGCTATCGTATCTCCATCATACACATACAATAAAAGTAAAGAAGCTAATGTGCGTAGGTCGTGGTAAAACATAGTAAAATAATTATGACAAAATTTGATTATTTATCAATGTTTAATTTGTTTAATTTGTTTAATTTGACTAAGTTTTTATAATTTAAATTTTGATACTGGCTGTGTTTAATAACTAGCTTTCAAAAATTCTTGAAAACCCCCACTTGGCTCTCGTGGGTTAATGTGAGGCAGCTGCAGGACTGCCTGGAACAGCATATCATGACCACAGCAGCCACAGCCACAGTGGTTCAGGCTCTGGAACCTTGATCTGATTCGCAGCTGGTATGTTTTCTATCCGTGTGAGCTTACACAAGCTACTTAGCCACACAGAAGCTCAATTCTCTCAGATGGAAAAATAAGTTGCTAATGTTTATTTGGTGACTCTATTGTGAGGAGTAAATTAAAAATATATGTGAAGGGCTTAACACTGTGTTTGGCACATAGTCATCACTCTGCAAATAGTGACTTTGACTCAAGTAGGAATTACTTGATTAGATTTGTATTGCTCTACCTTGAAAATGTGCCCATGGTTACCTCAAATAAATGAGAAACTCATGAATAGAAAAAGGAAGGAAAGTGGGGAAATGGAAAGACTGGATGGAGGGTGACACAAGGACATTGAGAAAGAATGGGAACAAGATAGGATCAAAAGACACAAAATTAGGATGAGAAAAAGAAACTCAAAAATGTAGTTGCTTTTCAAAAAAAAATGCAGTTGCTTTTCTTAGGTTGAACCGTGTCTGTATAATCATTAAATATCCGTTCTCAATTTCTCATGAAAGCTGTCTAATTTCTGCATAAATTAGTGAAGACATTTCTTTGAATGGACAGTGTCAAGTATCAAACCATCACATTCTACCCATTTGGTCCAGAAAATTCAATCAGTAGTGGACGTGTGACCCACACCCAGCCAGTTAGATATGCTTTCAGATTGAAATTTGGAGCTGATACCCAGAGACTGAAGTGAGGTGGTGCTGGGAGCAGCTGTGCTGGGCCACAGCTGCTGATCGGTCATGAGGAAATGAGGCAAGGAAGCCAATCTGTAGAGGTGGAGAAAAGCAAAGTAGCAAAACAGAAATAGAGCTCGCTGAGCCCACAGCAGAAAAAAGGAGACAGGAGACGGGTGACAGCTTTTCCGGTCCTGTGAAGGTTGGCTGTACCCCTGAAACTTTGTTTCTGTAAGATGAACCATTTTATTTATGATAAAAATTCCTTTACCTCAACAAGCTTGAAAGGGTCTCTATTCCTTACAACCCAATGATTCCTGACTAGAAGATCTCTACCCATTCTGTGAAGATGTACAAAATCACAGCAGATTATAGCTTGAAGATATGATATTCCAGCTCTCTCAGTCAATGTATGATCAGTTTCAATGTTGCCCAGAGAAATTAAATGACTCACACCGAGTCCCATATTAAACAAGTAATAGAGCTGGTCTAAAGCGTGGTTCAGCTGGATTCCAGGCAGGGCCATGCCCCTCGGCAGTACTTTAATGGTATGCTTTCAGTTTTGGACGGGCAGCACACTCAAAATCCTCTGAGAGTGATACATCCTCAAAGACCAAATCTCAGCATTGTTTTTTTATAAATAAGATCAGATAGAACATAGCAGAGTAAGGAGTTGGTCTACTGAGAGGCAGGTTTAAAACATGGGCTTCTGGTTTGATTGGTCCCTGTTCAAATCCTGACAAGCTGTGGGACTATGGAAAAGAAACACGGCCTCTCTAAGCTCCAGTTTCTCCTCTGAACAATGGAGACAAAGAAAATTATTGAATTTACAGAGTCATTGGAAGATTAAATAAATGCATTAATGTACTCAGCATATCCCCCCCTCCCCCACATGCCATGTGGTAAACATTCCCTAATGGTAAGATTGTCTTGATCTTACTATTCTCGTTTGGGCAGGTAGGAGTAGGGAAACAAGCCCAGTGGGTTCTGTGTCATCTTACCTTTGGATGCAATGATTTCTTTCCTTAACATAATGATGTGAGTTTATATAATTTCCATGACTTAAAGATTTAGGTATATATAATCAGTAATGATGTCCACACATGCATATTTGTACCTGATACAAATCAGTCCTTCAAAAGTAGTTATTTAGTCAATCTTTTCTTAAGGATGGCAATGACTTCAGTCCAGAATATCCTTGAGATTTGATGTGCTTTGAAAATGGAAACTTTTATAGTGGGTGATTAAAAATGTAGCACTAAATGTAATAAACCATGGATGCTAAGAGTCAGCATTAAAAGCAAGCATTATGTTTCCTAGAGCTCCTATGAGGCAGAGCTAACAAGAATTACTAAGCCAGCAGTTCAAATCAGGAGATAGTATGTAAGCACAGACACACTTCATTAATGCAGAAGCACCAAACTGTTTTCAGCCAGAAGCAATGTAGAATGCAACGTAATTAAAGGAGTGGAGATGGATCAACCTAGGAACTTTACAAGTCATGATTACAGCTTTAAAATTCCATGATGCAGTGTTTATTAGCAAAAGCTTAGTAATCTACGGCAGCAATTCTCAAGCGTCTGTGGCATAAGAGTCAACATGAGGAACTTGTAAAAAACGTATTTTTTGGATCTGATTCCTGGACGTTCAAGTGCAGTGGTTCTATAGTGCTGAGCAGTTACCTGTACTTTTTAATTGAGCCTCTGAGTAATTATAATCCGGCTGATCCTAACATAATTCACCCTGAGAAACATTGACAAAGAATCTTAGATCGAATAACTTTTTCTAAAACTAATTATAGGAGAGACTGAGAGAGAGAGTGTGAGTGAGAGAGAGAGCACAAGCAGACAGAGGGAGAGGGAGAAGCAGACTCCCCGCTGATCAGGGAGCCTGATTTGGGGCTTGATCATACCCAAAGCCAAAGGCAGATACCACCCAGGCACCCCCTGAGTAACTTTTTTTGACAGGAAGGAAATAAAATTCTGCAAAGGGAGCTCTTCTCAGCAGTCCTAGAATGGAGGCAGATCAGACCCTTAGAAAAGTAGAAAAGAAAAAAGAGAACCACTCAAACTATGGAATTCTTTCCAATTAGCTGTACCCTGACTCTCACTGAACCTTAGAGGGCAGGTTCTGTGGAAATACCAGGTGTTAGCAATAGCTCAGTCTGTCTCAAAGCAATCAAATGACTCATGTGGAATGGCAGAAGCATAAAGGAATCTGAAGTTCAATGAATCATCCAGTAGACAAGAGAGATATTTTTCAATAACCTAAAGATATAAATAACTGAACATGCATTTCTACAATAGTGATTACCAGGGCCTTATTTTAAAAACATCTCAAATGTGAAGAGATTCTAAATTTTAGCAATAATACGCTTCACCTGATAGACTCTTGCAACAATTACTCAGCTAAAGAAAACAGCAGCAAAGCAGGTCTCCAATAGTCACCTGAAGGCTATTTTGGACATTCGAATTCTAATCTCATCTCTGATGTCAACTCACTCTGCAATTTGTGGCAAGTCATTTCACTTCTCTGCATCTCAAAGTAGACTTGATATCTTGAAAATCCCTTTCTTTTCCAACGATCTGTAATAAAGTGCTTACTGTGTGCAGGAACTGTTCCCCACTCTTCACTTAGAAGTCAACCTAGTTAATCCTCCTGTGAAATCTATGCCCATACCTGAAGGACTCCTGTTTTATGGGCAAGTATACTGAGGCACAAAGAGGTTAAGTAAGTGGTCTATGGTCACCATGATGGTTTATTTTATTTGTCAACTTGATTGGGCCACTGTTCCCACATACTCGGGCCAACATGACTGTTGTTTCTGTGAAAGTGTTTTTGGATGAGATTTACACTTAAATTGGTGGACTTGGAGTAGAGCAGATTATCCTCCATAATGTTGCTGGGCATCATCCAGTCAGTTGAAGGCCCAAATGGAATAAGAGCTGATCTTCTAGAAGTCCCAGGCTGCCAGCAGACCGCCTTTGGAATTCATCTGCAGCACTGGATCTTCTGGGAGAGCCAGCAGACTGCCTTCGGACTTGAACTGCAGTTCCTTCCTGAGTTTCCAGCCTGCCAGCCTCCCTTATCAGATTCTGGACTCTGCAAGCTTCCAAAATTGTGTTAGCTAATATTTTAAAATAAATCTCTTTGTATCATATGCACATCCGTCCTATTGGCTCTGTTTTTCTGAAGAGCCTGACAAATACAGTCACGCATTATGCTGCTGCTCTTACTACTACTAGTGGAAGAGCCAGGTTGGAACCCCAGAGGGAGGATGACAAAGATTCTGGCATGTCCGAAGTTGGCCAAGCAACCCCTCTATGAAGTTAGAGCTGTCAGTGAACAAGACTCATAAATAAATTTATTCTTAATGGTTTTGCTCTGCATGTCCATAGTCATGACCTCATTGAACTGGGCATAATAAACCCATGAAATAGGAAGCTCCAAGTAGTGATACTGAAGAACCTAACACCATACATATTTGATTACAGAAATTATGTGTTTGGGGCACATCCCTAATCTCTCAGAGTTGGTTTTAGCAAGTAACTGCCATCTTAACTCCCTGGTTAATAGGAGGGAAAAAAAATGGCAGAAGATAGTCTGACCTGGGGTGCCTGGGTGGCTCAGTGGGTTAAATCTTCTGCCTTCAGCTCTGGTCATGATCCCAGTGTTCTGGGATTGAGCCCTACATCGGGCTCTCTGCTCAGCAAGGAGCCTGCTCCCTCCTCTCCCACTGCCTGCCTCTCTGCCTTCTTGTGATCTCTGTCTGTCAAATAAATAAACAAAATCTTAAAAAAAAAGATAGTCTGACCCACAGTGGCAATTTGGGATTTTTTGTTTTGCTTTGTTCTGTTTCATTATTTTCCCCCTTTTTTGTTAACCTTGCTCTCTCTTCAGTAGATGGTGTCCTGGAAGATTCTTGGAATACTTGTAGGTGGTAGGTGAATTTAAAACTGTTGCTATAAAATTTCATCCTATTTTATTCCAATTTAATTAAGTGATAGGAGGCCCTTACACTTTCTTTGTAATGGGTTCATATATGCCAATAATTGAACTCTTGACCCTTAAGTAAAGGTGACCTTGGAGACAGGGCTTCAAACTAGTCCAAGAATGGACATCATCAACCAATCAATCATCACCATTATCCAAATATCTGGTAAGGAGAGGAAAAAACCAAAGGTGTTCTCTATCTTCTTCTCACTAGGAGTTAGTTTTGGTTTTCTAGGGAGAAGTCAGCGAAAGTTTCAGACATTCAAGGGAAACCCCTGCCTTCAAATGTGCTCAGCACTAACACTCATGGGGCTTCACTGGTGGGGGTCAGCTGTCTCCACCAGGCATGTCTGGTTTGAGCACCTGAAGTCTGATAGCTCAGGAAAGACAGGGCACTCCTAAGCAAAGGAAACATTTAGCTAAGGTTCAAGATCACTGAGCTCTTTTTTGGTTTTCATACAGGAGTCAAATGTTGTCTATAACTATACCCTGACCCAAACTATGACCTCTGAACCTTATGTGGCCACAGAGAGAGAGGGAGAGGAAGCATGAGCTGCTCTGCTTAAGGCAGAGGCTAAGCCATTGTGGCCAAATTCAATCAGTGCAAGAGAGACAGGTTTGGAATGCTTGGTGAGTTTCCTTCTTTCCAAATGTCTAGACACCCAAAAGGGTGTGCAGAATTACCTCTGACCATTCTCATTAAAGGCCTCTCTTCACATAAAATGTCACCGGCTATAGGGGTTTGTTTGTATTATCTTTGAACTTGGTGTGTATTATTCTACCTTTGTCAACATCCATTCTCACTTTCTATAAGCTTTAAACTCTCCCAGATGCTGAGCAAATGTGAATTCTTTGGAAGGCAGCTGGACTCTGTAATCTAGTAGCACAATCACTACGCCCTCTCCAAATTCTGTTACTGTCAATTTTAAGCATACACTGTCTGGGGCATTTTATATGCAGTAGTAGAAGACAGATGCCAAATGTAAAAATGTAACCTTGACTGACTGCTATTGGCATCTATGCTGTTTGAAAGGAAAATGGACTCTCAAGGCTGAATGCTTATCTGCCTTTCACAATCGCTTTAGTGCTCCAAAGTGTATGCTCCAAAGTCAGCTCTTTAGTTACCTGTCAAGGAACTTCCCACTAGGTGTGTAGCTTCCAGTATATTCCATACAGAAGATAGCCAGGTCTTTAAGGATGTTGATGTGGATATTAAATAGAGGACTCAGGATCAAAGCCATGCAATGCTTACTTTTCCTTGGCACCATAGTATGACCAGCTTCCCTGTGTCCAACCTCTGCAGAGATGCAGTGTCTTTCATGGTAAAATTGTGTGTGGTAAAATCATAGCCCAAACTGACTGTTCCATGCAGACTTGACATGGGCGTTAAAATAAATGCACAATTCAGGTGTCTTCTGTGGAGATTTCAGTCTGCTTCCTTATCCTCAAACCTCTGCTGTACTTCTACTACTACTATTATTATTTTTTCCTTTTTATCTTAAGCTCTAAACATGAAACGAGGAGGGATAGTCATAAACAAATGAGAAGAAAGAGAACAAAGCTAACACAGAGAAGCAGTTTCCTGGTCTCAGTAGACATTTTGCAACAGGGTTTTGTGTATTATTTATGAGGCTACACTAACAGACCAAGGGAAGAAAGAATATTAAAAAAAAAAATCAGATAATTTTAGAATACATAGGGTGGGCCTAGGGAAAATATATCAGCTTTTGTCCAAAAAAAGATCAATATCCTCCTTTTAAAAGGAAGCTTTTGGAGAAAAACAAAGAAACAAATTCTGTATGATATATAAACTTCCTGAAGTTTCCTAACATCAATGGCTCTATCTTTATGCTGGTATTTGCATGGATTCTCTCCCATTCTTTGTTTTTCTTTTTTGGGGGGTCTTTTTAATGAGGAATTTCCTGTAGTCAGTTTGGCCATGTAATAGATCTAATTCTGCTGATAAAGAAGATTGAAAATAAATATGGTTCTAAAAATCCAGCAGAAACTATAAAATCATTGATTAACCAAATAATGACCACATCATAGTTTTGGTTTAACCACTTGTCTAAGTTATGTGTGAGACTTACTTCTATAGGAGTTGAAAAACTTGATTAATGAAAGCTGACCTCTGTGGAAAAAAAGAACTTAGTTGTTCCATATGTCATAAAAAGGCTTGATTGGAGACTGAGCAGACTATACTTTTTCCCTTCCTGGAGGAAAACATGAAATTCTTTCCACAACTTTTAGACTCTGATCGCAAAGCTAAATGAATTATGTTTGCCTTCTGGATTTTTCTTCATGAGAGCCCAGCTGTTTCAGGGTGGACTCAAGACAAGTGGGGACAGGAAAATGCAAACAGAATAAACTTCAGGATCCTGAGCTTACCCCACTCCTCTGAGTAATACCCCACTGGTCTAACACACCACTATTAACAAGGTAGTGGGTCTTTAAATCTTTTGAGTCTTCAAAAGCTGAAATCATCGGTTAAAAACTAGTTCGATCCATGATTTGTGTGAAAGGAAAAGGGTGTTAAAAAAGAGAAAACTTTTTAGAAAAATCATCGTTTTTGCCTTGGGTAAGCTCTGAAGCACTAACCTGCTCAGCTATCCTCTCGGAGTTTTGGAAATGGCTAACTATGTTTTCATCTCCGATAAAGGCACGTGGTGGACTGCCTTTGATCTCTCCATGGCCTGATTGCAAGCAAGCAATTTTGAGAGTCTTTTCCAATTGTAATCCGGCCAGTGCCCAGGAAGGAGATGCCCATCAAACCCCTTCACGTTCTGGATTTCTTCCCTGCCCATTACTGGTTTGTTGGACAGGAGGTGTAAAGTTGGAGGGATAGTGAGCAGGATTGCATTTGGCAGAGCAGAGAGTTGTCTATCGCTGGAAGAGAGATGATTATATTGCTTCTAAGTATCTTCTTATCCCAGAACACTGTGATGAGGGAGTGATAGTGGATGGGGAATGTGGCTGGGAATATGGAAGGTAAGACCTCTCAAGACTTGAGGAAGAAGGGGCTCCTGGTTGGCTCAGTTGGTTAAGTGCCTACTTTGGTTCAGGTCATGATCTCAGGATCCTGGGATCAAGCCCCACCATCGGGCTCCTCCCTGCTCATCAGGGAGTCTACTTTCTCTCTCTCTCTCTCTCTCAAGTAAATAAATAAATAAGATCTTTTAAAAAAAAGGACTTGAGGAATGGATCTAAGGAATGGATCAGCTACACCAGCCCTTCTAATATTTGCCAAGCATTACACGATATACTGGGGATAAAAAGATGAGTGGGCTTTCCTGCCTTAAGTAATGACAGTATTGTCAGAGAGACCTATATGCAAATAGATGACTTTACAAACATATACAATGTGATAATATTTAAACTACAGGAGAAGTACAAAGACAGGAGTGATCGCTTCATTGCCTTGAGAACAAGTTCAAGCTTCCCATACATTAAGGTAAAATAGAATCTTTATTCAGAAGGTACAGTTGATGAGAGTTTAACAGTAGGGTAAAGATGTTAACAGTAGAGTATGCTGTAGCTTTTATCTGGACACTAGTGCCCTCATTTTCAAGGTGTAAGTTATAATATTGAGGGGGGTGTTGGGCATGCACCAAGTGAAAATGTTGATTGAGCCTATTTTTTTTTTCCTCTGCTTCCCGTTCTTCCTAAGTGGGCCAAACTGTCCTTAGATCTCTTTCAAATTACTTCCATTTGTGAGTAAAATCTGACTTCTACAGGTTTATGCTGATAACTAACCTAAGTGAAGTGGGAGCCATATGGACTCATAACTAAGATCTGTAATGGATTTGCACAAAATCATACCATTTTTTGTTCAGTTCCTTTAAGAAAATATCATATGCAAGGGAGTCATGTTTCATCATCCCAGCTGAGAAGGAATTGAAAGAAATTCTGAGAACATGGAAGAAATCAAGCCAGTTTACAAAAGGTCTTTGAAAAATCATTTGCTCCTTGCTATTTCTGACACAGCACAAACGTCAGAACTGATATTTGTAGAAGCAAGTGAAAGTAAATGACAAACATGCCAAAAAAAGAAACAGATTTTCTTAATGAGGAATGTGTTATCAAGTACATCCTACAAAGGGAATAAAACAGAGCTGTTGGAAAGAACTTTCTGTGGTGATATAAGTGTTTTGGAAAGTAAAAATGTAGGTTCTGTGTTACAAGGTCCTCCAACTGTTCAAAGATACGAAATAGGCAGATCTGTTTATTAAATCTCTCAATTTCAAAGGTTGGCAACTAATTTAAGAGATAATTTTAACTCCCCTGCTTGGGCTAAACCAAACATTTCTGCAACCATAATTAGCCCCTGGGCTTCTAGTTGGAAACTTCTGCTCTGTACACTATGGAAACTGCTGATAAAGGGAAAACAACTGTCCTTGGGATTAAAAAAAAAATAGGAAAAAAAATCTCAAAAATCAAAATACTTGATCCTCCGAAAACATCAGGCAGAATTCAACTTCTCCTTAAAAGAATGTGCATGGAAGAGTACTTCAGGGGCACCTGGGTGGCTCAGTGGGTTAAAGCCTCTGCTTTTGGCTCAGGTCATGGTCTCAGGGTCCTGAGATCGAGCCCCACATCGGGCTCTCTGCTCAGCAGGGAGCCTGCTTCCTCCTCTCTCTCTCTGCCTGCCTCTCTGCCTACTTGTGATCTGTCAAATAAATAAATAAATAAATCTTTAAGGAAAAAAGAGTACTTCAGATGTCATTCAGAAGACAGTCAGCTCCAGGAAGCCCACCAGACCCTCTACATCTTGGGCCTGATGCTTGTCACCCACTGGCAGTGTTTAATC
>NW_019154334.1:14177-26143 GCF_002288905.1 Enhydra lutris kenyoni | reverse complement strand
AAGACAGTCAGCTCCAGGAAGCCCACCAGACCCTCTACATCTTGGGCCTGATGCTTGTCACCCACTGGCAGTGTTTAATCAGAGGTAGGGTGGCCCTAGACCAGAGGGTCATCTTGGTAAGTAGCAGCCCTAGCCTAGATGACCCTTCCACTTCTGTCATTAAAGAGACTCTGTTTTCTGTTGCTGCTTTTATTTATTTTTTTATTTTTTGCTTTTAAATAGTTCTACTTTTTAAATACTCTTGTGTACTTAGAACTTTTGCCAATAACCCATCAACAGCTTCTTTGGAATAAACCTAAATGTCTAAAAGTAGGAAAGTAGTTAAGTAAAGTATGTTACACACATCAAGTGGAATATCATACTGTTATTAAAATCAATAGTTATAAAACCTATATCCACGATGAAGAGTGTTCAAAGTGTTAAAAGTTAAGAAGTAGGATATTTACAGGGGTGACTGAGTGGCTTATTGGGTTAAGCCTCTGCCTTCAGCTCAGGTCATGATCTCAGAGTCCTGGGATTGAGTCTGGCATGGAGCCCCACATTGAGCCCAGCATGCAGCATCTAGCCCAGCATGGAGCCCTGCATAGGACTCTCTGATCAGCAGGGAGCCTGCTCCCCACCGGCCCCCGCCTGCTTCTCTGCCTACTTGTGACCTCTCTCTCTCTGTCAAATAAATAAATAAATCCTTAGAAAAAAAAATTTAAAAAAATGAAGTAGGATATCCACAATATGATTACAGCCATGTGAACTGAATAAAGCATTACCTCATTAATATTAGCATAATTGTTTTAAAGTGGTGGGATTAATGATCATTGTTTACTTTCTTCTAAATTTTCCATTTTGGAGTCATATTACATACATAATTAAAATTACTTTAAAATCAATATTTAAAAATAGACTTCCTTTTTCAGTGTTGTGTTTGTAAACATAGGGATTGTCACTTACTTTCCTCCTTTTCCCCCCTCCCCCCAGGAGCCTCGGGGTGTTACTAGTAAATCTCTTTCGGGGTAGAAGATAGAAGAGCCTCTGATCATCTATTTTTTTGTATTCTAACATCTGGATTCACAGAAATGTGAAGTGGCTGAGAAGTACTCTGGAAGAAACTCCATAAGTGTTACATTTTCAGATCTGTTTTTACCCACACACTTGCTCTGGAGTGGTATAATCCATGTTCACACCAAACACCAGAGGGTTCCCATGGTTGGGGAGGGGAAATTGGGTTGCCTTAATAATTTTGTGAGTTTCCTTACTCTCTGTTTCTAGGTGGAAGAAGCGAAGTTTGATGGCATCTGTAAAAGATTGTGTTTCTTCTAAATCCCAATCGACATAAGACATAAGGACCAAAAGAATCTCAACAAAGTGAGCTCCTAACTCATGGTCTTTGCGTCTTATTTAGCCTGCTCCAAACACTGAAATTCAATAAACACAGTAAAGATTGTTTATAACAAAGACCAGATGATCTGCCGGTTTAATGTTATTCACATTAGTTTGAAGAGAAGTTCATTTGCATAGGGATGGCAAGGTTCTGTGCATAAATTGTTTTGAAATATGTGCGTTCTTATGTGTTTTTTTAATTTAAATTTTTATTTTTTTATTTCTTTCAGTCTATGATCATACCATCCTGAACGTGCCCAATCTCATCTAATTTCTTTTCAGTGTTCTAGAATTCATTGTTTATGCAACATACACAGTGCTCAATGCAATGCGTGCCCTCCATAACACCCACCACCAGCCTCACCCAACTTCTCACCCCCCACTCCTTCAAAACCCTCCAATTGTTTTTCAGAGTCCATAGTTTCTCATGGTTCATCTCCCCCTCCCATTTCCCTTAACTCCCTTCTCCTCTCCATCTCCCCATATCCTCTGTGTTATTTCTTATGCTCCACAAATAAGTGAAATCATTTGATAATTGACACTCTCTGCTTGATTTACTTCACTCAGCATAATCTCTTCCAGTCCCTTTCATGTTGATACAAAAGTTGGGTATCTATCCTGTCTGATAGAGGCATAATACTCCATAGTGTATATGGACCATATCTTTTTTATCCATTTGTCCGTTAAAGGGAATCTTCGTTCTTTCCACAGTTTGGCGACCATGGCCATTTCTGCTATGAAAATTGGGGTACAGATGACCCTTATTTTCACTACATCTGTATCTTTGGGGTAAATACCCAGTAGTGCAATTGCAGGGTCATAGGGAATGTCTATTTTTAATTTCTTAAGGAATCTCCACACTGTTTTCCAAAGTGGCTACACCAACTTGCATTCCCACCAACAGTGTAAGAAGGTTCCCCTTTCTCCACATCCTTTTCAAAACACATTGTTTATTGTTTTGTTAATTTTGGCCATTCTAACTGGTGGAAGGTGGTATCTAGTAATGAGATTGAAGCAGTGATCAAAAACCTCCCATAAAATAAGAGCTCAGGACCTGATGGATTCCCTGGCGAATTCTACCAAACTCTCAAAGAAGAAATAACACCTATTCTCCTGAAGCTGCTTCAAAAAATTGATGCAGAAGGAAAACTTCCAGACTCATTTTATGAAGCCAGCATTTCCCTGATCCCCAAACCAGGCAAAGATCACACCAAAAATGAGAATTTCAGACCACTATCCCTAATGAATATGGATGCTAAGATTCTCAACAAGATCCTAGCAAGTAGGATCCAACAGCACATTAAAAAGATTATCCACCATGACCAGGTGGGATTCATCCCTGGGTTACAAGGATGGTTCAACATTCACAAATCAATCAATATGATAAAACAAATCAATAAGAGAAGAGAGAAGAAATACATGATCCTCTCAATTGATGCAGAAAAAGCATTTGACAAAATTCAGCATCCTTACTGATTAAAATGCTTCAAAGTATAGGGATAGAGGGAACATTCCTTAACTTCATAAAATCTATCTATGAAAAACCCACAGCGAATATCATCCTCAATGGGAAAAGCTCACAGCCTTCCCTTTGAGATCAGGAACACGACAAGGATGCCCACTCTCATGACTCTTGTTCAACATAGTATTAGAAGTCCTAGCAGCAGCAATTAAACAACAAAGAGAAATAAAAGGTATCCAAATTGACAATGAAGAAGTCAAACTCTCTCTCTCTTTGCAGATGACATGGTACTTTATATGGAAAATCTAAAAGACCCAACCCTCAAACTACTAGAACTCATACAGCAATTCAGTAACATGGCAGGATACAAAGTCAATGTACAGAAATCAGTGGCTTTCTTATACACTAACAATGAAAACACAGAAAGGGAAATTAGAGAATCGATTCCATTTACTATAGCATCAAGAACCATAAGATACCTGGGAATAAACCTAACCAAAGATGTAAAGGATCTGTACTTGAGGAACTACAGAACACTCATGAAAGAAATTGAAGAAGACACAAAAAGATGAAAGACCATTCCATGCTCATGGATTGGAAGAATAAACATTGTTAAAATATCTACGCTGCCTAGAGCAATCTACACTTTCAATGCCATTCTGATCAAAATTCCACTGGCATTTTTGAAAGAGCTGGAGCAAACAACCCTCAAATTTGTATGGAATCAGAAGAGACCCCAAATCACTAAGGAAATGTTGAAAAAGAAAAGCAAAACTGGGGGCATCACGTTGCCTGGTTTCAAGCTTTACAACAAAGCTGTGATCACTGAGACAGCATGGTACTGGCATAAAAACAAACACATAGACCAGTAGAACAGAGTAGAGAGCCCAGATATGGACCCTCAATTCTATGGTCAAATAATCTTCAGCAAAGCAGGAAAAAATATACAGTCGAAAAATGTCCGTCTCTTCAATAAATGGTACTGGGAAAATTGGACAGCTATGTGTAAAAGAAGGAAACTCGACCATTCTCTTACAATATATACAAAGATAAACTCAAAATGAATAAAATACCTCAACTTGAGGCAGGAATCCATCAAAATCCTAGAGGAGAAAATAAGCAGTAACCTCTTTGACATCAGTCACAGCAACTTCTTTCAAGATATGTGTCCAAAGGCAAAGGAAACAAAAGTGAAAATGAACTTTTGAGACTTCATCAAGATCAAAAGCTTCTGCACAGCAAAAGAAATAGTCAGAAAACAAAGAGGCAACCCATGGAATGGGAGAAGATATTTGCCAATGACAGTAAGGACAAAAGGTTGATATCCAAGATCTATAAAGAACTGCTCAAACTCAACACGCACAAAACAGATAATCATGTCCAAAAATGAGCAGAAGACATGAACAGACACTTCTCCAATGAAGATATACAAATGGCTATCAGACACATGACAAAATTTTCAGCATCACTAGCCACCTGGGAGATTCAAATCAAAACCACATTGAGATACCACCTATGTGTGTGTGTGTGTGTGTGTGTGTTTGTGTGTGTGTGTGTGTGTGTGTGTTTCATTTTCTGTTTTTTTGTTTTTTTTTAATTCATTGGATAAAACTAGGCCGTATTCTGAGCACTGCTTCCGGATTAAGTTATTACTCATGGCAACTAATTTGAAGAGAAAAAGAAGAGTTAATTCTTACTGAGTATCTGCTGTGCCCTAAAATTTAACTACACTACTTCCTTAAATATGTGAAACAGTTCCACTTTGTAGGACCATTACCCCAATTTTATAAATGAAGACATGAGATGAGGGCAGTCAAATAACTTGCCCAAGGGCAGCCAGCAAATACATGGCAGAGACAAGATTCAGTCCCAGATCTATCTTATTTCAAAACCCATCCATATTTCATTGTATCAGGCTTCTTTGACTTAAGTCTCTATTGAAAACTTGCTCTTAGTTAAGAGTTCAAATCCTTTGTTCAGAAATGTAAGATGGATTTCTGAATCCCTTTTCATATGCATCATGTCAATATTTTGGAAAGTATATCATGCTGAGTTGTTTCTTCTTACATGTTATGATTTGTTGAATAGCCAGTAAATCAGGCACCTATCTCATCTGCTGTTTTAAGTAACAGTTTCCCAAGTGAGTGTTCTGGAAGTGTTCCTGCTGGAAGGGACTACAAACTTCCTTCTATCCTCTTGAGTTCTGTGGCAGGACCTCAGATTTCAACTGACATATCACACATTAAGAGCAAAAACAAGCATACACACTTATTTACTATTTTTGATGTGTATTTGAGAGTCCTCAGAAGAAAAATGAAGACCTGAAGAAGCTGCTGCCTTAAAAGCTTCTGTACCTTTATACACAAAGAACAATAAACTGTGGGATGTGACAGGACAAAGGGGATTTGAGATTGGGGCAGTAAATTGTGGGACAGTGAACAGTAAATGCATAAGGGAAACAGATGGAAGATCAAGGGTGATTTTAGTAGTTCTGTTTGTCCAGGTCAATTGCAGTGTTGACTCCCAGTCTTGGGTGATACCATGTTGTCTTTCTGTAAAGGGAGGGCACCTTTCTCATGGGAAATGTTATGATCAAGCACTTTTAGGTAGAAAGGGAAGGTCAGAGGGTCCTTCTGCATCTGCAATTTCTCAAGTACCTTCAGCTCGAAATAGGCACTATGCCGAGGCAGTGTATTTTGGGGTAGCATGCTCGGATCCCCTTCACTAGTTTTTGTTTGTTTGTTTGTTATGCTTTTTAGAAGTTGTGCCAGCAGAACATGGCTTGACCATTTATGTTTGATTACAAACAGGTAAGACAATGGTCAATTTAGGTTTTTGGAATATTTCAAAACCCAAGCAAATAAATTAATCTGCTTAGCTTTGCCAGGTGTTCTTCTTCTTCTTTTTTTTTTTTTAAACAAGGAATTAGTATGGTAATACCCCTAACAGAAGAGACAAAATCTTACAACTGAAATCTAGCTGAAAATGATTATGAAATGTAGATGTTGTCATATTTCCCAGAGCCTGGTTCTGGTTATAATGTTCTACTTCCCTCCAGAGATAATATGTATTTGGCCAAAAGAAAAATTTCTCTCAAGTTTCTCATAAGTGGTTAGTCGCTACAGCACCATTTAAAAATTCTTTAAAAATTACCAGAGCAGTGTTCAAATTATATCTATATAATTATATCTATATAAGAAATTTATATAATATATATAAGAAAATTATATCTATATAAGATACAGATACAGGTAGAGGTAGAGATATAGATACGACTGCAGATCTAGACTTAGATACAGACACACATGTCAAACACACACACACACACACACACACACACACAAATGGGCCAATAATTTGGAACTTACCTCTTAATTTCAAAGACTGTAGTACTGGCATATTTAAACTAGACAAGGGTTGCACCTCCTTTAAGATGATAAAGAGGGATTCTTTCTTTTTTGTATTTTAATTTATTTTTCTTTTTTTTAATTTTTAATTATTTTTTATATTTTTTATTAACATATAATGTATCATTAGTCCCAGGAGTACAGGTCTGTGAATCACCAGGTTTACATACTTCACAGCACTCACCATAACAGCACTCACCATAACACATACCCTCCCCAATGTCCATAACCCAACCACCCTCTCCCTCCCCCTCCTCCCCCCGGCAACCCTCAGTTTGTTTTGTGAGGTTAAGAGTCTCTTATGGTTTGCCTCCCTCCCGATCTCATCTTTTTCATTTATTCTTTTCCTACCCCCAACCTCCCTACATTGCCTCTCCACTTCCTCATGTCAGGGAGATCATATGATAATTGTCTTTCTCTGACTGACTTATTTCACTAAGCACAATACTAAGCACAGCATCCTCTAGTTCCATCCCTATCATCGCAAATGGCAAGATTTCATTTCTTTTGGTGGCTGCATAGTATTCCATTGTGTGTGTGTGTGCGTGTGTGCGTGTGTGTGTGTGTGTGTGTGTGTGTGTGTGTGTGTGTGTGTATGCATAATATTATCCATTCATCTGTTGATGAACATCTAGGTTATTTCCATAGTTTGGCTATTATGGACATTGCTGCTATAAACATACAGATGCACATGCCCTTTCGATCACTACCTTTGTATTTTTAGGGTAAATACCCAGTAGTGCAATTGCTGGGCCATAAGGTAGCTCTATTTTCAACTTTTTGAGGAACCTCCATGCTGTTTTCCAGAGTGGTTGCACCAACTTGCATTCCCACCAACAGTGTAAGAGGGTTCCCCTTTCTCCGCATCCTCGCCAGCATCTGTCATTTCCTGATTGGTTAATTTTACCCATTCTGACTGGTGTGAAGTGGTATGTCATTGTGGTTTTGATTTGTATTTCCCTGATGCCGAGGGATGTGGAGCACTTTTTCATGTGTCTGTTACCCATCTAGATGTCTTTGCAGAAATGTCTGTTCATGTCCTCTGCCCATTTCTTGATTGGATTATTTGTTCTTTGGGTGTTGAGTTTGTTGAGCCCTTTATAGATTTTTGATACTAGCCCTTTGTCTGATATGTCGTTTGCAAATATCTTCTCCCATTCTGTCAGTTGTCTTTTTGTTTTGTCAACTGTTTCCTTTGCTGTGCAAAAGCTTTTGATCTTGATGAAGTCCCAATAGTTCATTTTACCCTTGCTTCCGTTGCCTTTGGTGATGTTCCTAGGAAGAAGTTGCTGCTGCTGAGGTCAAAGAGGTTGCTGCCTGTGTTCTCCTCAAGGATTTTGATGGATTCCTTTCTCACATTTTGTCCTACATCCATTTTAAGTCTATCCAGTTTCATTTTTCTGCATGTGGCCGTCCAGTTTTCCCAACACCATTTGTTGAAGAGACAGTCTTTTTTTCCATTGGACGTTCTTCATGCTTTCTCAAAGATTAGGTGACCAAAGAGTTGAAGGTCTATTCCTAGGCTCTTCATTCTGTTCCATTGATCTATGTGTCTGTTTTTGTGCTGATACCATACTGTCTTAATGATGACAGCTTTGTAATAGAGCTTGAAGTCTGGAATTGTGATGCCACCAACCTTGGCTTTCGTTTTCAACATTCCTCTGGCTATTTGAGGTCTTTTCTGGTTCCATATAAATTTTAGGATTATTTGTTCCATTTCTTTGAAAAAAGTGGATGGGATTTTGATAGGGATTGCATTGAATGTGTAGACTGCTCTAGGTAGCATAGACATTTTCACAATATTTGTTCTTCCAATCCATGAGCATGGGACATTTTTCCATTTCTTTGTGTCTTCCTCAATTTATTTCATGAGTACTTTATAGTTTTCTGAGTATAGATACTTTACCTCTTTGGTTAGGTTCATTCCTAGGTATCTTATACTTTTGGGTGCAATTGTAAATGGGATTGCCTCCTTAATTTCTCTTTCTTCTGTCTTGTTGTTGGTGTAAAGACATGCAATTGATTTCTGTGCATTGATTTTATATCCTGACACTTAATTGAATTCCTGTACAATTTTTGGCAGATTTGGAGTGGAGTCTTTTGGATTTACCACATATAGTATCATATCATCTGCAAAGAGTGATAGTTTGACTTCTTCTTTGCCAATTTGGATGCCTTTAATTTCTTTTTGTTGTCTTATTGCTAAGGCTAAGACTTCTAGTACTATGTTGATATGCAGTGGTGATAATGGACATCCTGTCATGTTCCTGACCTCAGCAGAAAAGCTCTCAGTTTTTCTCCATTAAGAATGATATTCATGGTGGGTTTTTCATAGATGGTTTTTATGATATTGAGGTATGTATCCTCTACCCCTACACTTTGAAGAGTTTTGATCAGGAAAGGATGCTGTACTTTGTCAAATGCTTTTTCAGCATGTATTGAGAGTATCATATGGTTCTTGTTCTTTCTTTTATTAATGTAGTGTATCACATTGATTGATTTGTGGATGTCGAACCAACCTTGTAGCCCTGGAATAAATCCCACTTTGTCGTGGTGAATAATCCTTTTAATATACTGTTGGATCCTATTTGGTAGTATTTTCGTGAAAATTCCCACATCTGTGTTCATCAAGGATATTGGTCTGTAATTCTCTTTTTTGATGGGATCCTTGTCTGGTTTTGGGATCAAGGTAATGCTGGCCTCATAAAATGAGTTTGGAATTTTTTCTTCCATTTCTATTTTTTGGAACAGTTTCAGGAAAACAGGTATTAATTCTTCTTTAAATGCTTGGTAGAATTCCCCTGGGAAGCAGTCTGGCCCTGGACTCTTGTTTGTTCAGAGATTTTTTTAAAAGATTTTATTTACATATTTGACAGACAGAGAGATCACAAGTAGGCAGAGAGTCAGGCAGAGAGAGAGAGGAGGAAACAGGCTCCCCACTGAGCAGGGAGCCTGATGCGGGGCTCAATTCCAGGACTCTGAGATAATGACCTGAGCTGAAGGCAGAGGCTTAACCCACTGAGCCACCCAGGCACCCCTGTTGGGAGATTTTTCATGACTGCTTCAATCTCCTTACAGGTTATGGGTCTATTCAGGTTTTCTATTTCTTCCTGGTTCAGCTGTGGTAGTTTATATGTCTCTAGGAATGCATCCATTTCTTCCAGATTGTCAAATTTGCTGCCATATAGTTGCTCATAATATGTTCTTATAACTGTTTGCATTTCTTTGGTGTTGGTTGTAATCTTTCCTCTTTCATTCATGATTTTATTAATTTGGGTCCTTTCTCTTTTCTTTTTGATAAGTCTGGCCTGGGGCTTATCAATCTTATTAATTCTTTCTAAGAACCAGCTCCTAGTTTCCTTGATTTGTTCTATTGTTTTTTGTTTGTTTGTTTTGTTTCTATTTCATTGATTTCTGCTCTGATCTTTATTATTTCTCTTCTCCTGCTTGGTTTAGGTTTTCTTTGCTGTTCTTTCTCCAGCTCCTTTAGGTGGAGGGTTAGGTTGTGTATTTGAGACCTTTCAACCTTTCTTGTTTCTTGACAAAGTCTTGTATTGCTATGTATTTTACTCTCAGGACTGCCTTTTTTGTATCCCACAGATTTTGAACCATTTTGTTTTCATTATCATTTGTTTCCATGAAATTTTTTAAAATTTTCTTTAATTTCCTGATTGACCCATTCATTCTTTAGAAGAATGCTCTTTTGTCTCTATGTATTTGGGTTCCTTACAAATTTCCTCTTGTGATTGAGTTCTAGCTTCAGAGCATTGTGGTCTGAAAATATGCAAGGAATGATCCCAATCTTTTGATCCTGGTTGAGACCTGGTTTATGACCCAAGATGTGATCTATTCTGGAGAATGTTCCATGTGCACTAAAGAATGTGTATTCTGTTGCTTTGGGTTGGAATGTTTTGACTATATCTGTGATGTCCATGTGGTCCAGTGTGTCATTTAAGGCCTTTATTTCCTTGTTGATCTTTTGCTTGGATGCTCTGTCCATTTCAGTAAGGGTAGTATTAAAGTCCCTTACTATTATTGTATTATGTTGATGTTTTTCTTTGATTTTGTTTACTAATTGGTTTATATAGTTTGCTGCTCCCATGTTGGGGCATAGATACTTAAAATTGTTAGATCTCCTTGTTGGACAGACCCTTTAAGCATGATATAGTGTCCTTCCTCATCTCTTATTATTGTCTTTGGCTTAAAATCTAATGGATCTGATATAAGGATTGCCACCCCAGCTTTCTTTTGATGTCCGTTAGCATGGTAAATTGTTTTCCACACACTCACTTTAAATCTGGAGGTGACTTTGGGTCTAAAATGAGTTTCCTGTAGACAGCATATTGATGGGTTTTGTTTTCTATCCATACTGATGCCCTGTGTCTTTTGATTGGGGCATTTAGCCCATTTACATTCAGGGTAACTATTGAGAGATATGAATTTAGTGCCATTGTATTGTCTGTAAGGTGACTATTACTGTATATTGTCTCTGTTCCTTTCTGAACTACTACTTTTAGGCTCTCTCTTTGCTTAGAGGACCTCTTTCAACTTTTCCTGTAGAACTGGTTTAGTGTTTACAAATTCTTTTAGTTTTTGTTTGTCCTGAAAGCTTTTTATCTCTCCTCCTATTTTCAATGATAGTCTAGCTAGATATAGTTTTCTTGGCTGCATGTTTTTCTCGTCTAGTGCCCTGAATATATCATGCTGGTTCTTTCTGGCCTGCCAGGTCTCTGTGGTTAAGTGCACTACCAATCTAATGTTTTAACCATTGTAAGTTATAGACTTCTTGTCCCAAAGTGCTTTCAGGATTTTCTCTCTGTTGCTAAGACTTGTAAATTTTACTATTAGATGACGGGGTGTGAACCTATTCTTATTGATTTTGAGGGAGGTTCTCTGTGCCTCATGGATTTTGATGCTTGTTCCCTTTGCCATATTAGGGAAATTCTCTACAATAATTCTTTTGAAAATACCTTCTGCTCCCCTCTCTCTTTCTTCTCCTTCTGGAATCCCAATTATTCTAATGTTGTTTCATCGTATGGTATCACTTACCTCTCAAATTCTCCCCTCATGGTCCAGTAGTTGTTTGTCTCTCTTTTGCTCAGCTTCTTTATTCTCCACCATTTGGTCTTCCATATCACTAATTCTCTCTTCTGCCTCATTTATTCTAGCAGTAAGAGCCTCCATTTTTTATTGCACCTCATTCATAGCTTTTTCGGTTTCAACTTGGTTAGATTTTAGTTCTTTTATTTCTCCAGAAAGAGCTTTGGTTTCTCCAGACAGTGTTTGTCTAATATCTTCCATCCCTTTTTCGACCCCAGCTAGCACCTTGAGAATCATCATTCTGAATTCTAGATCTAACATATTACCAATGTCTGTATAGATTAGGTCCCTAGCCTCCGGTACTGTCTCTTGTTCTTTTCTTGTGATGAGTTTTTCCACCATGCCACTTTATCCAAATAAGAATATATGAAGGAATGAATAAAATACTAAAAGTGTGGCAAAGACCCCAGGTTAATGTGCTTTGACCAAATCAGAAGAGACCCCAAATCATGGGGGGAAGAAAGGGGGTAAGAAGAAATTCAGAACAAAAAAATAAAGACAAAATATAAAAAATAAAATATATACATTAGACTGGTGAATAGAACAGGGTCACCACTTAATATTGGGAGTATTTTGGTCTCTTTGAAGAAACTACCTCCTAAAATTTAAAAAAAAATGGAAAA
>NW_019154334.1:1627-11177 GCF_002288905.1 Enhydra lutris kenyoni | reverse complement strand
TGAAAACTCAATGAGAGCATCAGAAGAGGTTGCAAGGAAGGCCACAGCAGGAACCTCTGCTCTGCACTCACATTTTCCTCCTTTTTCAGACAAAATGGAGTGATTTGACATTCTTCCATCCACCCTTTCAATTCCTGGTTCAGTCACCGACCAACATCTAAAGCTGTGTCATATGTCAAAGATAGGCACATATATTAGTTGATTTTCTTCCCTTTCTCTGGCCTTGAAAATCTCTCCATTTTTTTACCTCCATGATAAGAACAGGAAGGTAAATGGGATGACAGCTTTAAATTCCAAGGTTGCCTTGTCCAAACACACACACACACACGGAAATGTGTGTTTATATGTGGAAGTCTGTGGGAACTTCTGATCTACCTGAAAGTGAAGGGCTTTTGTGCAGCCCCAATTGTTTCATCAAGCATACAGCAGCCTCAATGATTTCTTGCTTCTATCATTAAAGTGCAATCTTAGTCTGCATAAAGACATAAGGAATCTTTCTGTCTCCAGGACAATTTTTATAACTGTGTTCCCATAGCCATTTGTCTTTGTTTTGTTTGTTTGTTTGTTTTCCCCTCATAATCCTCTTGCCAATGTCTGTTTTAAGGAAAGTGGGGTATCATAGACCATTAGGTGTTTGAAAGAGTCCTGGAGACTTCTTATCTAAGAGTCTGAGGCCCAGGAAGGATAAAGATTTACGCTCAACATAGTCACACAATTGTTAGCAATAGGACTGCTTTGAGATGCCAAAGTCTTAGAAAGTCCACTCTTCCTTCCAGACAGACCCAGGCTGTTTCATTTGACTGTGTCACAAACTGACCCTTCTCTTGATCATAGAGCTTTTTATTGCCTTCCTTGATTGTTCTTGATGAACGCTCTGGGTAGAGAGCATCTAGGTCCCTATTGTGTTCTCAGACATCTAGTCTTCTCTCTCTTATCTTCTCTTGTATTAAGGCTGATAAGCCCAGAAATCACATCATACCTTCTCTTCCAGAAAACACACAGCCTTTTCTCCTGAGAGGCAACCTGGCTGCTCAGATGGAATCCATCTGTTTTCCTACTTTCGTCCTATTCTTCTGCCTTCCTCAAAGCTGCTCCCACATTCCCTATCCCTTGGTTTCTGCCTTTCTTAAAACTCTGCCACAGTATTTCAGGATCCCCACATCACCACTAGCTTTGCTTTGAAGAAAACAAAGAGGACGGTCATGAGGAAGTCTTAAATTCCAGAACCTTATGAGATTCTCCCAAGTCCAGTTTCCAGTTAAGTTGAATCCTTTTGTATCCTGAGACTGGAGTTTCTCAAAAGCCATCCTGATTTTTCCCATTTTCTGCATTTTTGAATATGGCATACCTACTCCTTCCCCCAGAAACCTCCTTTCTCTATATATAGGACCAAAGAAGAAACTGGAGCAGGAAACGGGGTGCTCCTTTTAGTGTACATTTCAGTATTCTCAGTGAGAACAGATGTTGTGCTTTTAGACAATTTCCATTCTCTTCACTAAAGGAAAGTAATAGTTTTATCTTTCTGCATACTTTGAAAATAAAGTATTCTGATTTTTAAATGGAGAAAGGGAACATATTATACTTCTTGGAAAGTCAAAGGATATATAAGAAAAGTCTAGGTCCCAAGCAGTTCTGCCACAATGAAATGTAAAATTATTTAAACTATTATTTACTAAGTCTGTTGAACTGATGCTGGAATCTCTGGAACCTAGGCTGTCAGTGCATATTAACATCCTAAGCCATACGTGCCTGGAAATATTTGTCTACTATAAAGGCAGTGCTGTCTTGCTGTAAATGTTTCCTTCCTTATAATCCCACATACCTGAGCCACTCCTTCAGAAAATAATTTCTCTACCTGAAATGTTTAGTCTCATTTGATCCATATTTGCTACACATAAGACATGACACATCCCAGGTATTATTTCCACTAAACAAAGACATGTGGATGAAAAAATATATTGGTGAGAGAGTTTCTGACTGTAAGTGAAAAACCTCTCAACTCACAGTGGCCTAAGCAATTAAAGGATGTTTGTTCCCCCCTAAGGGAAGAAGTCCTAAGGCACAGTGACTCTAATCCTGATTAATTCATCAGCTCTGTGACATCATCTACAATTGAGACTCTCTCCATTGTTCTTGTTCCATCCTCAGCATTGCCACTGTGTCAAAGGCCAGCTGATCTCAGGGTCATACGTATGTCATGCAGATATGAACAACACAGAAAAAGAGAAAAGAAAGGCCTCTTTAATAGAGGAAGTCGTTGTTTTTCTATCAACCCCTATCAGGAAAAATCAGACCCTCCATAATCAGCTATCACTGCAGGCTGATAATTGAAGCAGCAAAGTTCAAGTCTCAAAAAATAATTGATTCTTAATATCTTACTGGGCCAAATGTAGGCCAACTCCATTCTCATTCTTTTAATCATGTTTCCTTACTTATCAATATAGGGTCTGATCTCCTCTCCTGCCATAGATTTCTCCTTTGTTCTTCTTGAAAACCACAAATTTCTTGCCTGTCATTAGCCATGAGGCAATTCCTTTTTTTTTTTTTTTTTATTTACCTGAGAAAGTGATGGAGAGAGAATGAGCAGGGGGGAAAGCAGAGAGAAAGAGGGACAAGTAGGCTCCTCGTTGAGCATGGAGCCTAATGCAGGGCTTTATGTCAGGACCATGAGATCATGACCTGAGCTGAAATCAGGAGTCAGACATTGGACCACCTGAACCGCCCAGGCTCCCCTGGCCACAAGACAATTCTTAAAGGAGGTCTTAGTTTGTACCAGTGTACTAAAGAAAGTCTATAATTTTGATGTCTTAAAGAAGTGGGACTTGATCAATCCCTAGCTATTGGCTGGTAGCTTCCTTCATCCTTCATCCATCATCCTTCATATGATGAATTATTAGGAAACAATAAGGTCTAATTTAAAATTCTTAGTCCGTGGTCTAATTTCTGAGTAAATGATGGAGCACAAACAGCACTGAGATTGTATCAGCAAGAAATGAGGAGAGACTATTTGGTCATCATCTAATAACACTTCTGTAAGTATCCTGTTATCTGAGTATTAAGCACACAAAATTAATCAGTCCCTTGAAGATGCATGCTCATACCCACTCATGTGTACCTCCATGCACTGCCTTGGACTCAAGTGAGTACTTGGTAATGAGGAAGCATTGTTACCCTTCTGAGGTCCCAGCAACAAGGATCTCCAAGAACTGCTGACCATTAGAATGAGAATACCACTAAAAATTACTAGTATGCATTTATATTGTCATTTGGGGTTTAAATAACACCAGCTTTAATTGTGCAAACATCATATGCTGTGCAACTATAAATAAGAGTTACTTCAGGGAAGAATACCCCAACCCATATATTTGTAGCTTAAAATATATATTTTAAAAAGAACAAAAAAAAGTGACCCAGATATAGACCATTTTTTGCCTGGATCAATCCAAGTGGCTTGAAATTAATTGGCACAATCCACAAACCTTAAAGATTTTGAGCCTTAAAAACTTGCAAGCCCCAGATGGTTTTATTGGCTCAGAAATCCTTCCATGATTATATTTTGTCAGAAAAGTCACCTAAGAGCATAGATAACACTGATTTAAGTCAGTTCCTTCCAAATATGTCCAAAATGATTGAATCAAAGAGAAGAACACACCAATAACAAGTTGATGTTTCATTATGAAACGCAAGATGATCTGCATAGTTCAATAAAGCTTCAGGGTCAGAAATAACTGAAATGGTAGTGGATTACAGACACTGGCTTAACTTGATCCAAAAACTTATTGGGCTAAAGATGGTTTAGGGATGATTCAGATGTTTCTAAATTCCGAATATTTTCACTTAGAAAAATGGAAAATCTGTGTATGCTGTTTCTCCAAATCCACCTGGCTATCTAAAGCTGATAGCCAACAAACCAAAAGGGAGTGTTCCAGTGATAGAAGGAAATTAGAATTTTTGTGGGTTTTACACTTTATTTTTCAGAGACATCTGCTTATTGTCATCCTTATAGACTCATTAATTTTATAGTTTTAGAACAATTACTATCAATTTTGGGACTGAAGCTTATTTTCTTCCTTCTGGCCAATCTGTATTTTGTAGAGAGTTGGGCAAATACTAACTTTATATTGAATAAATTGCTCACTAAGATACACAATCATAGCCAAAACTGAAAAACAGGGTTCATTTGCACTCCTCAGAGTCTCCAGAAAATCCACGGTTTCTCTTTTCTATGTCTTCTTTCAGTTTTGGTCAGCCAGTTTTGCTCTCCTAGCAAAATCTCTTCTTTTTTATTTCTTTTTTATTTTTTTAAATTTCTTTTCAGCATAACAGTATTCATTGTTTATGCACCACACACAGTGCTCCATGCAATCCGTGCCCTCCCTAATAATAACCACCTAGTCCCCCCAACCTCCCACCCCCTGTCCCTTCAAAACCCTCAGGTTGTTTTTCAGAGTCCATAGTCTCTCATGTTTCACATCCCCTTCCAATTTCCCTCAACTCCCTTCTCCTCTCCATCTTTCCATGTTCTCCATGTTATTTGTTATGCTCCACAAATAAGTGAAACCATAGGATAATTGACTCTCTCTGCTTGACTTATTTCACTCAGCATAATCTCTTCCAGTCCTGTCCATGTAGATACAAAAGTTGGATATTCATCCTTTCTGATGGAGGCATAATACTCCATAGTGTGTATGGACCACATCTTCCTTATCCATTTGTCCGTTGAAGGGCATCTTGGTTATTTCCACAGTTTGGCGACTGTGGCCATTGCTGCTATAAACATTGGGATACAGATTGCCCTTCTTTTCACTACATCTGTATCTTTGGGGTAAATACCCAAAGTAAATACCTTGCAATTGCAAGGTCATACGGAAGCTCTATTTTTAATTTCTTGAGGAATCTCCACACTGTTCTCCAAAGTGGCTGCACCAACTTGCATTCCCACCAACAGTGTAAGAGGGTTCCCCTTTCTCCACATCCTCTCCAACACATGTTGTTTCCTGTCTTGCTAATTTTGGCCATTCTAACTGGTGTAAGGTGGTATCTCAATGTGGTTTTAATTTGAATCTCCCTGATGGCTAGTGATGATGAACATTTTTCATGTGTCTGATAGCCATTTGTATGTCTTCATTGGAGAAGTGTCTGTTCATATCTTCTGCCCATTTTTTGATATGATTATCTGTTTTGTGTGTGTTGAGTTTGAGGAGTTCTTTATAGATCCTGGATATCAACCTTTTGTCTGTACTGTCATTTGCAAATATCTTCTCCCATTCTGTAGGTTGCCTTTTAATTTTCTGACTGTTTCCTTTGCTGTACAGAAGCTTTTTATCTTGATGAAGTCTCAATAGTTCATTTTTGCTTTTGTTTCCCTTACCTTTGGAGATATCCTTAGCAAGAAGTTGCTGTGGTCAAAGTCACAGAGGTTGCTGCCTGTGTTCTCCTCTAGGATTTTGATGGATTCCTATCTCACTTTGATGTCTTTCATCCTTTCTGAGTTTACTTTTGTGTATGGTGAAAGAGAATGGTCCAGTTTCATTCTTCTGTATGTGGCTGTCCGATATTCCCAGCATCATTTATTTAAGAAACTGTTCTTTTTTCATTGGATATTCTTTCTTGCTTTGTCGAAGATTGGTGACCATAGACTTTAGGGTCCAATTTTGAGCTCTCTATTCTATTACATTGAAGTAAGTGTCTGTTTTTGTGCCATTACCATGCTCTCCTGATGATCACAGCTTTGTAATCTAGCTTGAAGTCAGGCATAGGCATGCCCCTAGCTTTGATTTTCTTTTTCAACATCCCTCTGGCTATTCAGGGTCTCATACTCTTACCATATAATCTAGCAATCACATTTCTTGGTATTTACCCAAACGAGGTGAAAACTTACATCAAACAATAACATGCACATAGATGTTTATAACATCTTTATTCATAATGGCTAAAACTTGGAAGCAACCAAAATGTTCTTCAGTTGGTGAATGGATACACTGTAGTACATTCAGACAATGAAATATTATTCAACATGAAATGAGCTATCAAGCCTTGAAAAGATATGGAAGAATCTTAAATGCATATTATTAACTGAAATATGCCAATCTCAAAAGACTACATACTATATGATTCAAATTATATTACATCCTGTAAAGGCAAAACTATGGAGATAATAAAAAGATCAGTGGTTGCCAGAGGTTTGAGGGAAGGATAGATGATCAGGCAGAGTACAGAATTTTTAGGGCAGTAAAAACACTATAATAGTGGATACATATTAAAATATATTTGTCCATATCTTTAAAATATACTACATTAAGAGAAGATCCTAATGTGTGAACTATGAACTTCAGGTGACAATGATGGGTTACTGTAAATTCATCAATTGTAACAAAATGTACCACTCCTGCCAGCGACGTTGATAATGGGGGAGACTATGCATGTATGGGGGCAGGGAGAATATGAGAACTCTATACTTCCTGCTTAACTTTTCTATGAACTTAAAACTTCTCTAAAAAATAAGTTCCTTCTTTTTTAAAAGGGACATGGTCAGACTGTATTTAGTTCAATTTTCTGCAATCCTTAAAATTCTCCAATCCTTCACAGAAAATTTACTTTTTGTTATTTTGAGTGTTACCCTATTTTAGTAAAGAGTGAGCCAACGATGAATAAATAGTCACATAGAAAGACTAGAAATTACAATCCAATATTTTATAAACCCAGTCCAAAATAAGTCTTTTAATATCACCAATTTAGGATCCCACTATAATCCTTCTTACATTCAATTTATTACAAGTAAGCATACACGTTTCAACTTACCAGTGCCTAGTCAACTTCTGCCACATTTTCCCACCAAAACCAGTCCTTAAGGAGACAGTCCATAGAATAAGAAGAGAAAACATTCCACTGAGCTGAATTCATCAATACAAGATGATTTTCTTCTATAAGTAACACTGACTTTCAAATAAGTATAACTTGTCATTAATAAAAGTTCTTTTTGAGGCGCCTGGGTGGCTCAGTGGGTTAAGCCTCTGCCTTCAGCTCAGGTCATGATCTCAGGGTCATGGGATCGAGTCCTGCATCGGGCTCTCTGCTCAGCGGGGAGCCTACTTCCTCCTCTCTCTCTGCCTGCCTCTCTGCCTACTTGTGATTTCTGTCTGTCAAATAAATAAATAATCTTTAAAAAAATAAATAAAAATAAAAGTTCTTTTCTCTCTTTGTTTCCTTATCCCCCCCCCACAGAGGCAATAAACTTATTTATTTATTTATTTATTTATTTAACAAATCAACCAGCAAAAAAGATTTTGCTTTTATTTGAGAGTGAGTGAGAGAGAGAGCATGAGCAGCAGGAGGGTCAGAAGGAGAGAGACAAGGGAGCCTGAAGCAGGGTTTGATGCCAGGACTTTGGGTTCATGACCTGAGGGGAAATCAGATGCTCAACCTCCTGAGCCACCCAGGCACCCTAATAAAAGTTATTTTCATGACTGATGTTTCATAACTAGAAATACAATTGATTTTTGCTCTGTAATTTTAATTTGTGTTTGTATCTTTTTCATAATGATTGTATCAAGTTACTGCCGGTTTCATAAAACAAGTTAAAAATGAGTCCGTCCTCCTATGGCTTCGGAGACAATCTGGGCAAGATTTGTATTATTTCTCCCTTAAATGTTTGATAGAATTCTTGTGAAGGCTTCTGGGCCTGGAAGTTTTTTTGTGAGTAAATTTTAAATTATAAATTTCATTTCTTTAACAAATACAGGGCTGTCAATGTTTTCTATTTCTTCTGTGTCAACTTGTACTTCAGTTGTGGTTTTCAAGGAATTTAACCATTGCATAAACTTGTTCATAATATTTCATTATTAAGCTTTTGATTCTTATAGGATTTTTCATTTCTGATATTGTTAATTTGTCTCCATCGTCTTTCTTATCCTCTACCTCCTCTTCCTTTTCTTTTTTCTGTTTCATCACCTTTTCAAGGATTTATCAATTTCATTACTCTACTTAAATAATTAACTTAGCTTTATTGTTTTTTTTTTTAATTTTGTCTTTTTCTTTCCTTGATTTCCTACTCACCTGCCCTTTCTTTTTATTTGTTTGGGTTTAACTTACTCTTTTGTTGCTAAGAAGCTAATAAATTTTTCTTTTATATTATAGGCATTTAAAGGTAGAAATTTCTTTCAAGGTTCTGCTTTTAATGTAGCCACTCTGGGGTGCCTGGGTGTCTCAGTTGGTTAAGTGGCCACCTTCAGTTCAGGTGATGATCCCAGGGTACTGGGATCAAGTCCCGCATCAGGCTCCCTGCTCAATAGAGAGCCTGCTTCTTCCTCTCCCTCTGCCTGCCTCTCTGCCTACTTACACTCTCTATCTCTCTGTCAAATAAATAAATAAATTCTAAATGTAGCCATTCTGGAAATCAGTATGGAGNTAAATAAATAAATTCTAAATGTAGCCATTCTGGAAATCAGTATGGAGGTTCCTCAAAAAGTTAAAAATAGAACTGCCCAGCATTTGCAATACTAGGTATTTACACAAAGGACACAAAAATATTTATTTAAAGGCACACATGCACCCTGATGTTTATAGCAGGATTATTAACAATAGCCAAATTATGGAAAGAACCCAAATGTCCATCAATTGATGAATGGATAAAGAAGATGTGGTGTGTGTGTATATATACACACATATACATATGATGTGTATACACACATATATACATATGATGTGTATACACACACACACATACACACACACACACACACACACACATATATATATATATATATATATATATATATATATATATAACTCAGCCATTAAAAAGAATGAAATCTTCCCATTTGCAAGGATGTGGATGGAGTTACAGTGTATTATGCTGAGCAAAACAAACCAGTCAGAGAAAGACAAATACCATATGATATCACTCGTATGTGGAAGTTAAGAAACAAAACAGATGAACATGGGGGAAAGGAAAAAAAACACAGAGGAAAGAAAACCATAAGAGTCTCTTAACTATAGAGAACAAACTGAGGTTTTTCTGGAAGGGTGATGGATGAGGTATGGGCTAAATGGGTGATGGGTATTAAGGAGAGCACTTGTTGTGATCAGTGCTATATGTGGTATATGGTGGTATATGTAAGTGATGAATCTCTAAATTCTACTCCTGAAACCAGTATTCATTCTATATCAACCAACTAGAATTTAAATAAAAACTTGAAACAAGCAAAAATAAATAAATAAATTCAATCTGACCCATATTGAGTAGATAAAATTTACACCAATCAGTTTAAATAAATTGTAGCCTACACAGACATATACCAAAAAAAAAAAAAAAAAAGAAAAGAAAAAGAAAAAAAAGACTTAATATTACTTGGGGGAATAATTTTACATAGCCTAAAATTATGCATATTTTATCCAGTCTTATATTTGTACATAGCTTATATGAAGATTTGTAACAAAAAATAAGGGTAATTATATATAATATATAAGCAGTTTATATTATTACTTATAAAAAAATCAAATGTAAAAAATTAAAAATAAATGCATCTTACACATTTTGAGATTTTGTGTT
>NW_019154334.1:0-1244 GCF_002288905.1 Enhydra lutris kenyoni | reverse complement strand
TAAATAAATAAATTCTAAATGTAGCCATTCTGGAAATCAGTATGGAGATTCCTCAAAAAGTTAAAAATAGAACTGCCCAGCATTTGCAATACTAGGTATTTACACAAAGGACACAAAAATATTTATCTAAAGGCACACATGCACCGTGATGTTTATAGCAGGATTATCAACAATAGCCAAATTATGGAAAGAACCCAAATGTCCATCAATTGATGAATGGATAAAGAAGATGTGGTGTGTGTGTATATATATACACACACATATACATATGATGTGTATACACACACATATGTATACACACACACACACACACACACACACACACACATATATACATGTAACTCAGCCATTAAAAAGAATGAAATCTTGCCATTTGCAAGGATGTGGATGGAGTTATAGTATATTATGCTGAGCAAAACAAACCAGACAGAGAAAAACAAATACCATATGATATCACTCGTATGTGGAAGTTAAGAAACAAAACAGATGAACATGGGGGAAAGAAAAAAAAACACACAGAGGAAAGAAAACCATAAGAGTCTCTTAACTATAGAGAGCAAACTGAGGTTTTTCTGGAAGGGTGGTGGATGAGGGATGGGCTAAATGGGTGATGGGTATTAAGGAGAGCACTTGTTGTGATCAGTGCTATATGTGGTATATGGTGGCATATGTAAGTGATGAATCTCTAAATTCTACTCCTGAAACCAGTATTCACTCTATGTCAACCAACTAAAATTTAAATAAAAATTTGAAACAAGCAAAAATAAATAAATAAAATCAATCGGACCCATATTGAGTCGATAAAATTTACACCAATCATTTCAAATAAATTGTAGCATACACAGACATATACAAAAAAAAAAAAAAAGAAAGAAAAGAAAAAGAAAAAAAAAGACTTAATATTACTTGGGGGAATAATTTTACATAGCATAAAATTATGCATATTTTATCCAGTCTATTTGTACATAGTTTATATGAAGATTTGTAACAAAAAATGAGTAATTATATATAATATATAAGCAGTTTATATTATTACTTATAAAAAAATCAAATGTAAAAAATTAAAAATAAATGCATCTTACACATTTTGAGATTTTGTGTTTCTATTAACATGCCATTTAAAAATTTTTCTTACTTTACTTGTGATTTCTTCAGTTCATGGTTATTTTGGAGTGTGTTACTTAATTTGCAAATATTTGGGGGCTTTCTAATATTTTAGTGTCAGTGATTTCAAATTTAATTCT
>NW_019154333.1:211916-220905 GCF_002288905.1 Enhydra lutris kenyoni | reverse complement strand
AAACAAAGTCCATTCAGATGCAACATATTTCATATATATATATATATATATATATATATATATATATAATCAAAAAGGGAACTTCAACCCATAATTTGTCTCATTTTATATTTATATTTATCCAAATGATGACTTAATTCTGTTTCCTTCAAAATGTCCACATAACACAGCAAGAGGCTATTTTATGTGGTCACTTTGAGAGAAACCTAAGTGGTGCTTTTCCTCTCCCATTGCTGAGTTTTTCTTCCTCCAGCTTGCAACACATAGCTTATTCTTTCTTTCCCTTTAGAAGCTAGCCAGGTGCCCAACTTAATGCTCAATCTCTGAAGAACATCTTTTTTTTTTCTTTGTTTCTTTCTTTCGTTCTTTCTTTCCCCCCCACCCCTTTGGTAGGATAGTGTCTTCTAGTAATCACGTAGAAACCATGGCTGCAACAGGTGAAGAAGACAGATTATCCACAAGAGAACTGCATTTCCACTTTTGTCATCATTATCTGAGGTGAAATATTAGATCCCAATTGGGGTAATTTGCAGTGAATTTTATTCAACTCTTCCAGAGTACAGTGTGGGATGTCACTGCCTTGGGGCCAGACCGCCACAGCAAGGAGCACTGCTCCAGAACTCCAGACTTTGAAGACTGTGGGAGGATTATCTCTGAATCTGCCTGTAAGCAAAGTAGTTTTGGAGTGAGGGAAGGAGGAACAGTGAAGCATCAGTGTAGGAAATACCCATTGGATGCTAAAAGTACTTGAATGCTGAGCAAGGACTGGGTCTGATGTCTTTCATCTGACATGTTCTCCAGACAGGAGGCTCCAGAGCAAGGACTAAAGGCACAGTTGATGCCAAACTCAGAGTAGAAATTTACACCCCTTCCTGGCAGTGGAAATGTGAGAGAAAGTGTGTGGGGTTTGGAATCAAGGCACCAAAACTTCAGTGCCCAGTTTCTCATATGCTGGCTGTGCCTATGTAGTCCTCAAGTCTCTGTTCCCTCACATAGCACACAATGACCATGATGGTGCCTTTTCTTTTCTCATTCTTGATCAAATAACATGAGGGAAATATAAAGCCTGCTCAGAGGTGAGGTTTATTGTTAGATGAAGTTATTACTGACTCAGAAACAGAGATTCTGAAGTATGATTTTTGTTCCTTTACAGCCCTGTGATCCGGTTTTTCAGTGGTGATGACATTATCTCACCAGGTTTATTGAGGTAGTACTTAGTGTACAATAAACTCCAGAAGCTCAAGCAGCACCATGCGTCTCTCAAGATAAGGCACGGTGTTCAAATGGATGCTTATTACTCACAATCCTTGTCTTGACCTCTGGGCATTACCAGTAGGACTGGCCATTGGAGAAGTACAGTCAACATGAGTTAAAAATTTGCCATACTAACATCTGTAGGAACTTTCACAGTGATGACCCCATGCCAATGTTTAAGGGGTTCTTTAGATAAACAGAAAACAGAAGGAAAATATATAGAAAAATAGATAAATAGAAAGAGAATGAAAACGTTCCATCTCAGTCTACGAAGCCAGCATTACCCTGGTCCTCAAACCAGGCACAGATCCCATCAAAAAGAAGAATTTCAGACCAATATCCCTGATGAATATGGACACCAATATTCTCAAAAAGATACTAGCTAATAGGATCCAAAAGTACATTAAAAAGATTATCTACCATGACCAGGTGGGATTCATCGCTGGGATGCAAGGATGGCTCTATATTTGCAAAGCAATCGATGTGATAGAACAAATCAATAAGAGAAGAGAGAACCACGTGGTCCTCTCAAATGATGCAGAAAAAGCATTTGACAAAATACAGCATCCATTCCTGATTAAAACGCTTCAAAGTATAGGGATAGAGGGAACATTCCTCAACTTCATCAATCTATCAATGAAAAACCCACAGTGAATATCATTCTCAATGGGGGGAAGTTGACAGCCTTCCCTTTGAAATCAGGAACACGAGAAGGATGCCCAGTCATGGCACTGTTATTGAACATAGTACTAGATGTCCTAGAAACATCAATCAGACAACAAAAAGAAATAAAGTGTACTCAAATTGGGAAAGGAGAAGTCAAACTCTTTTTTCAGAAGACATGATACTTTAGATGGAAAGCCCAAAAGAATCTACCCCCTAACTACTAGAACTCACACAGCAATTCAGTAATGTGGCAGGGTACAAAATCCACACACAGAAATCAGTTGCTTTCTTATACACTATCCGTGAAAATATAGAAAGGGAAATTAGAGAATTGATTTCATTTACTATAGCAGCAAGAAACCCAAAATACGTTGGAATAAACCTAACCAAAGAGGTAAACGATCTGTACTTGAGGAACTAAAGAACACTCATGAAAGAAATTGGAAAAGACACAAAAAGATGGAAAAGCATCCCATGCTCATGGATCGGAAGAATAAACATTGTTAAAATGTCTGTACTGCACAAAGCAATGTATACTTTTAATTCTATCCCAGTCAAAATTCCACCAGCATTTTCAAAGTTCTAGAACAAACAATCCTAAAATTTGTATGGAACCGGAAAAGACCCAAATTGCTAAGGAAATGTTGAATAACAAAACTGGGGTCATCACATTGCCTGATTTCAAGCTTTATTATAAAGCTGTGATCACCAAGACAGCATGGTACTGGCGCAAAAACACACATTGACCAGTGGAACAGAGGAGAGAATCCAGATATGGACCCAGACTCTATGGTCAAATAATCTTCAACAAAACAGGAAAAAATATCCTGTGGAAAAAAAGACAGTCTCTTCAATAAATAGTGCTGGGAAAATTGGACAGCTATATATAGAAGAATGAAGCTTGACCATCCTTACTCCATACAAAAAGCTAAACTCGAAATGGATAAAAGACCTCAACGTGAGGCAGGAATCTATCAAAATCCTAGAGGATAACATAGGCAGTGACCTCTTTGACAGCATCCAGAGCAACTTCTTTCAAGACTTTTATCCAAGGTCAAAGGAAACAAAAGCGAAAATGAACTTTTGGGACTTTATCAAGACCAAAAGCTTCTGCACAGCAAAGGAAAGAGTAAAAACAACAACAACAAAAAAAAAAAACAAAAACAAAGAGACAACATACGGAATGGTAGAAGACATTCACAAATGACACTACAGACAAAGGGCTGTTATCCAAGATCTATAAATAAATCCCTCTAAGTCAACACCGAAAAAACAGATAATCTTATCAAAAATTGGCAGAAGGCATTAGCAGACACTTCTCCAAAGAAGACATACAAATGGCTAACAGACACATGAAAAAATGTTCATCATCATTACCATCAGAAATTAAAATCAAAATCACATTTAGATGCCACCTTACACCAGTTAGAATGGCCCAAATTAACGGGACAGTAAATAACGTGTGTTGGAGAGGATATGGAGAAAGGGGAACCCTCTTACACTGTTGGTGGGAATGCAAGTCATTGCAGCTGCTTTCAAAAACAGTGTGGAGAATCCTTAAAAAATTACAAATAGGCCTAGCCCATGACCCTGCAATTGCACAACTGTGTGTTTACCCCAAAGATACAGATGTAGTGAACAAAAGAGCTATATGTACCCAATTGGTCATAGCAGCAATGGTCACAATCGCCAAACTGTGGAAGGAGCCAAGAAACCCTTCAACAGACGTTGGATAAATAAGATATGGTCCATACATACAACGGAATATTATGCAGCCATCAAAAGGAATGAATACCTAACTTTTGTATCAACATGGAGGACTGGAGGAGATTATGCTGAGAGAAATAAGTCAAGCAGAGAAAGCCAATTATCATACGGTTTCACTTACTTGTGGTGCACAAGAAATTACATTTAGGACATTAGTAGAAGGAAAGAAAAAGTGACTTGGAGGAAATTGTAAGAGGAGACGAAGCAGAGAGATTGTGGCTCTGACAAACAAACTGAGGGTTTCGGAGGGATGGGGATTGGGGTATAGGTGAGCCTGGTGGTGGGTATTAAAGAGGGCATGTATTGCATAGAGCACTGTGTATGGTGCATAAATAATTGATCTTGGAACTCAGAAAAATTAAATTAAATTTCAAAAATAATCATTTATTTACTTATAGGAATCAATAAAATAGGAAGAGTGAAAAAATACATTTTATTTAAAATGTAATAATGATGCTATTTTATATCTTTATGAGATTTTTAAAGCAAAATATCCATGACCTACATTCTCCTATTGATAAAAATTACCTCATTTATCATCTTTATAAAAATAAACTTCCTAGATTTCTACTCTACTTAAAATTACTAGATTTCCATTCAGCAGAAAAGGACTGTATTTACAAGGAGAGTGGTAGAATATTTGTGAGAAGGCTTTCCACGGTAGCTTTTTTTCTATGCTGCCCCTTTAACACAGAGAATCTAGGAGACAAGACACTGAGAACCCAGAGTTATGCTAATCGGTTCTCAGATGTTAGTCAAAATGAAATCTTAAGTATCCTCTTTCAGAGAGTAGGGAGGTCACTCACTTCATAGAACATACCTTAAATAATATCACTTTAAAATATTTTTAGGGACACCTGAGTGGCTCAGTCATTAAGTGTCTGCCTTCGGCTCAGGTAGTGATTCCAGGGTCCTAGGATCAAGCTCCACATTGCTTGTATTCCCTCTCTGGTTCTCTCTCTCTCTCTCTCTCTCTCTCTCTCTCTATATATATATATATATATATATATATATGGCAAGTTGACACTGTTCCAAAAGTTTTTCAGGGATGAGTCAAATTTAAAACAATGTCTGGATAAATATGTAAAGTCAAAGGCACTGAGGCTAAATTATAGATGTTTCAATCCTTGGGTTTTTGTTGCACTTCTATTTTCTTCTTTCTTAAAAAAAAATATTAACCATTACTGTGTAACTTTAGTGAGATGACACACTAATACAGATAATAGATTTTATGCAGTGAATATAGTCCTTTTCTTAAGCATATTTAAAAAAAATAAAGATTTTATTTATTTATTTGACAGAGAGGGAATACAAGCAGGGCAAGTGGGAGAGGGAGACCACGCTTCCTGGGGAGCAGGGTGCGGGATGTGGTGCTTGATCCCAGGACTCTTGGATCATGACCTGACCTGAAGGCAGAAGCTTATTGTTGGAGCCACCCAGGCACCTGTTAAGCATAAAAATTATAAAGAAATTATTGTACCATAAATGTCAAAAGAGGTCATGCTTTCCCTATAAAATTATGATTTATAATTACAGAATTCTGTTCTTTTTTTAATTATTTGACAGACAGAGATCTCAGGTAGACAGAAAGGCAGGCGGGGGGGGGGGCGTGGAGCAGGCTCCCTGCTGAGCAGAGAGCCTGATGTGGAACTCAATCCCAGGACCCTGAGATCATGACCTGAGCCAAAGGCAGAGGCTTTAACCCAGTGAGCCACCCAGGCACCCCCAGAATTCGGTTCTTAAGAATATTTTTCTATTTTTAAATTTGACAATAATTTCTAGAGGAAATTTTGTGCCATTGTGTCTAGGGAGTAGTAAGTTTTGATGTAGTTGCAATAAAAATTAATTTGCTAAGATTGGAGTGTTACCAAGAGAAGCCCGATGCCTGTGGTAAGAAAACTAGCAAGGGGCCTTGACTCAAAGGACTAGGGAAAATGTTCTTTCTCACATGCTTGAGAATATACACACAGATGCCCAAGATTCACATACGAAGACTCATTCACCAGACCTAAAAGCACCACCATTTTCCAGATGATTCTTTTGTAGATTGTCCTTTGACCAGACTTTGATAAACACTGCTTTAGGATTTGACTCTCATACTATCAGACACAGGAAGCTGGACAATATTTCAGCCCATCAAATATGGATGTATCTGTCTGGAGCAGACTCATGTGCACAGAAACCAACATATCATAGACCCTGGAACAATGCAGTTTGAATGGTGCAGGTCCACTCATATGAAGACTTTTTTCAATACAATCCAGTATTGTAAATGTATGTTTTCTTATGAATTTCTTAACAGCATACTGCTTTGTCTCTAATACTTTATTGAAAGAATGTAGAATAATATACATATATAAAATATTTAATTCTTGACTATGTTATTTGTAAGGTTTCTGGTCTACAGTAGGCCATCTGCAGTTAAGTTTCTGGGGAGTTAAAAGTTATATGCAGACTTCGATTGCATGGGGAGTCAGCACCTTTAGTCACCACGTTGTTCAATTATGTAACGATGTTTTAAAGTATTAATTAAAATGAAAACTATATGTCCTGCAAAACAGTACACTTAGGTCACTAAGGGAGGCAATTGCACTCAGAAAGCTTCCTACAAACTACAGGCCAGATAAAAGAATAATTTATTAGATTCAAATAAAGTGTAATCAAGGTATAAATCGATCTCACAAAAAAACCTTGTTAATTATGCAGAATGGTGTCCTATCTTCATTTTTGGAAGAAATATGAACATATGGAGAGTTACAAAGAACACAATACTCTTTTTATATACCCATCAGTCCAAATTAATAAAGGCTAAAACTTTAATATATCTCTTGTTAAATGCATGAATCCCTTGATATTTAAATTTACATAATTTGTCTTACACATAGGATATAGGTATACATTGTCCCTTAGTTTATAAAACGTTATAGATGAAGTCCCTGTTAAAAACTGCTTAGTTCCTTCTTATTTTCTAGGTATTGTGAGATGTTTTCTTGCATCATGTATAAGCTGTCAAGAATGATGTCCACTTCTATGAAAGCACTCAATGTCTGTTGCCATCCTGTCACCGTCAACTGTTTGCTCACCATGCTGCTACCTTCCATCTAAATAGTGTGCAGGGATGTTCATAGGGGCTTCCTCAGTTTAGCAGCCAGGAGGTTATTTTATATTAGTAGATAAAAGCAACTAATATACAAGGAAAATAGCACATAAAAATTTACAATTCACCAATCATTTTAGAGGCATAAACAGAAAGGATTAAGTGCAAAAAAAAAAAAAAGAGTTCCCACTTCAAAATGAAGCTTGCACTGCAATCACAAAGGCAAGATTGATATCTAAGAGGATATAATTCTTAGATGGAGGCATGAACATCTGCATATGTACAATGACTCTAAAATAAAGCATAATAGCCTGAAATGGACATCATTAAGAAAGGCTTTTGGGACAGGGGTATTTTGACCTAAATCATAGCAGTCTGGCAATACCTAGTGGAGAGGAAAAGGAAGATGATCTTTGCTGGGAATCATTCCACAGAAATGGAAATGAGCAAGCCTCATGCAGACCATGTCACAAGAGCACCTAGATTATGGCTCTTGACAATTACTGGGATTTTAAAAAGGGGTGAGTTGATGGTCATATTTTAACAACAGAATTTTTCAAAATACTATTCACAGATCAGCTTTCCTTTAATGGTGTTTTGAAAAACATTGACATTCTGTTGGATAGTAATGCTGTTGAATATTAATGTTGGATATCAATTATCTCCATTGCCCTCCAAAATAATCACATATTCTATTTGGGAATTGCTCTATACCCTTGATACCATACACCATATACCCAGACCCTAGACCCTCCTGGCCATTTACAGTAAGTATTAGCATACTGTGGTTTCTATGGAGTTGGATAGGAAAAAATCATCTTTATATTCGTTCACATTAATGCCTGAACTACTGCAAAATAGTAACAATATTGGGCTGTGTTAACATTTGCAAGAGAGGTGGGAATGAGTATATGTGGTGAATATCCTTCAGGGGCATGGACCCGGTCAAAAGAATTCGTGGAATGCTGAATACTTGGGTCCCCGGTTTCAGTTTCAGAGAACCATTTCAGAGAATCCACTGAAGCTAGTTTAAGAAAAAAGAACAATGTAGTACAGGGAATTATTAAATCATTTGGAATCACTGGGAGGTCAAAAGAAATCTGTTTCAGCAAGAAAGATTCCCCAAGATGCTACAGAAATAGAAGCCAAAGGAGCTGCTGCTGCTACACCATCCACGTGCTACCTGTGGAATGGGTACCACAACTAGGGTTCTGAAACCACCCACCCTCAGCTACAATACACACCAGCACTATGTAATTCATCTTTGTGTATCCATTAGACATGGGGCTTTTATTCAATGTATATTTACTGAAGAGAAGAACAAATACTCTTTCTTCCTTGTTATACAGTCAAAGTACATTTGTGCAAATGCCTACAGGAATTAAAAAGACCATGAAGGAAAGCTGGAGAGCAATATTGTTAGACATACTGTTATAGATTTCTGTGTTATTTACTGCAATTAGTCACTAAGATAAAACCGAATCCTTAAAGTTTTAGTGAGGGAGGAGAAATTCATTCATTACAGTCAGGTGAACTGTCTAGGCTTGCTTGGGGGCCAGCTTGCTCCTCTTCTCACTCACAGACTGGATAGTTTGGGATCAAGGCATTAAAGACGGCGAAGGCTTCTGCAACCTCGGTTAACATTCAGATGGCATCGGGAGGGGTGAAGGTGTTTATGGTCCAGGCCTAGAAGTGCTGCACGTAATGTTTATTTGTTTCACAGGACAGCATAGTCACATGGCTCCAGTGGACTACAGTGGAATCAGCAAATACAGTAGAGTTGTCTATTTTATACACAGGAAGAATAGGAAACAGATTTTAGCAGACATAGCTGAGTTTGTGACAGTATCAGAAGAGAAATTGGAACATCTGGTTTATAAAAATCACTATAGAAAACTGTATTGTGAATGCTGTTCTTGAGATACACTCCCAGACAGAATAGACAAAAACATCTTATCTGCCAAAGTAATAATGATATGAATTTAAATATCCTTCTGGGACCACCAAGTTGGGTTTTAGCATTTCTTTGGGTGACAAATAACAACTTGTGAGATTTATCTTTTCCACATAACAGACCAAGTTCGTTTGCATTACACTGAGCATCCAAATTTTTCCAAGGAGAGTAGGTCACAGTTGCCATCTCTCCCAGAATGAGGATTTTTTTTTTTTTTTTTTTTTTTTTGCTTCTGGACATGGAATGCTCCC
>NW_019154333.1:210571-211675 GCF_002288905.1 Enhydra lutris kenyoni | reverse complement strand
ACAGACAAAGACATTTAGAGAAAGGGCAAGATTCTGTAGCTGCCTTATGTCTATGGAGTATACTTCCTTGTGCACATTTTTTTGTTTTTTGGAATGCCGAAGTCCAGTAAACTAATTTTTGACAATAGCAGAATTTATATATTTTGAACGATGTTATATGAATTCACATTATAGGAAAAAACTGTGGAATCAGAGACAACATTCCCAAAACTAGAACATAAAGAAAAGGATGAAGTCTTTGTCCCTAGGAATAATGGATTATAAGAAACCTTTTTGGTTAAGCCATGGACTCTTCTCTGTCCTCCTCTAACAGAAAAGAATGTGCAGAAATCCAAAAGGCAAAAGGTTACATTGTAAGAAATGTAGTTTCATTTTGACCTTCAAGAATATTTAACCTCTGGGAGACAATATGTTGGAGAAGTAGGAAGAGGATCCATTTTATCCTGTCCCCTAAAGTGAGCTGACTACATACCAAAGAACACTTATCACCCATGAAATCAGCCTGAGATTGGAATTATACACTTCTACATCATTATGGGGGCAGAAGACACCAGTGGGCAGGTAAAGTGGGGTGGGAACATCGGACTGATATTGGAAAATAATCAAAAGGGGGAGGGAGCCACAAGAAGTGACCCATTGGAAAGTAATACCCCAATACCAGAGTTCCCTGTGATTGGGGAACAGCATTAACTTGGGAGTCTAGTTGAAAACACTCAAAAAGAACAAAGGATATAGGGGGAAATTGGGGAATCAGGTGGTTAGGGACAGGGGCTTAAGCCCGCCAACCCAGGACAACCACCGCTGGCACTGAGCCAGAGAGAGTGCAACGAAGAAGCCAGGTCTTGGTCCCTGAGCCGCTGGCATGCCTGAGAGCTTCTGGGTGGCAGCGCCCTTGAGTGTGAGGTAGCCTTGCCAGCTGGCAGAACCACAGCCTTTTGCACTCTCCAAGTGCCAGCTTCATGATCAGAGTCTGTCCTATACCCTCTCCTGAGAGAGCTGTGTGCAGGCGCCAGCGAGCCAGCACTCTCTAGGACCCAGAGAGTCTGAGCACTACCCTCCCAAGCCAGCATGAAAATCTCAGTGTGCTCTCTGCACCAGAATGCT
>NW_019154333.1:207764-209039 GCF_002288905.1 Enhydra lutris kenyoni | reverse complement strand
TGTTTATTATCTTGCATAGTAACAAACATACTGGTTTTGAGAGCTGATATTGGTCCTTCCACCATCCTAGGAATGAAGTCATTTTTCTGATTAGACTTTGAATATTTTTCAAATCAGTGTGTATACTTTTATTTCATCCCTGCACTTGACATTTTAGATAACTCCATTAAAACGTAACAGCAATCAAGATTTCAGGACATCTTTGTAGATGAAGGAGAATACCTAGTGTTTTATGTGTGTATTCACTTGAGAAAGCCCACCGACACAAATAAGGGAAAATAACAATTACTCAGCGTGTTCCTAGGACAAAGTTTAGAAATGAGTTCTGATATTTTATGTAGTTGTTTGAATAGTTGAGTTAAAGGTTAATTCGGAAGGTAAGCAGATATATTTACTGAGGTATTTGAATATTATGTCTCTCATATATAAGTTCTTTCTATATTTTGGATTATAATCCCTTATTGGATATGTCATTTGCAAATATCTTCTCCCAATCAGGTATTCTGTTGATAGGTCCCTTTGCTGAGCAGAAGCTTTTTTTTTTCCCAGCATAACAGTATTCCTTGTTTTTTGCACCACACCCAGTGCTCCATGCAATCCGTGCCCTCTCTAATACCCATCACCTGGTTCCCCAAACCTCCTACCCCCCGCCCCTTCAAAACCCTCAGATTGTTTTTCAGAGTCCATAGTCTCTCATGGTTCACCTCCCCCTCCAATTTCCCTCAACTCCCTTCTCCTCTCCATCTCCCCTTGTCCTCCATGTTATTTGTTATACTCCACAAATAAGTGAAACCATATGATAATTGACTCTCTCTGCTGAAGCTTTTATCTTGAGAAACAGTAGTTCATTTTCGCTTTGTTTCCCTTGTCTTTATAGATGTGTGTAGCAAGAAGTTGCTGTGGCTGAAGTTGAAGAGGTTGCAACCTGGGTTCTCCTCTAGGATTTTGAAGGATTCCTGTCTCACATTGAGGTATTTCATCCATTTTGAATTTATGTTTGCATATAGTGTAAGAGAAGGTCCAGTGTCATCCTTCTATGTGTGACTGTCCAGTTTTCCCAGCACCACTTATTGAAGACACTGTCTTCTTTCCACTGAGTACTCTTTCCTGCTTTTTCAAAGATTAGTTGACCATAGACAGGAGGGTCCATTTCTGGGGTCTCTGTTCTGTTCCATTGAGCAATGGGTCTGCTTTTCTGTCACTACTATGCTGTCTTGATGATCACAGGTTTGTAAACTAGCTTGAAGTCGGGCATTGTGATGTGCCCAGCTTTGG
>NW_019154333.1:189426-207464 GCF_002288905.1 Enhydra lutris kenyoni | reverse complement strand
GAAATCATTTACCTCTTTGGTTGGGTTTATTCCTAGGCGTCTAATGGATTTGGGTGGTATGGTTGGTGGGATTGACACCTTCATTTCTCTTTCTCAATTCACTTTGTTAGTGTATAGGAAAGCAAGAGATTTCTGTGTTTTCATTTTGGAATCCTACATGTTTCTGAATTGCTGTATGAATTCAAGTCATTTAGGAGTGAAGTCCTTTGGCTTTTCCACATAAAGTATATTGTCTTATGCGACGAGAGACAATTTGACTTCTTCTATGACAACTTGAATTCCTTTTATTTGCTATTGTTGTCCAAATGCTGAGGCTGGGACTTCTAATGTTGTGTTCAACAAAGGTGGTGAGAGTGGGCAATCCCTGTCATATTCCTGACCTGAAGGGAAGAGCTGTCAGTTTTTCGCCATTGAGAATGATATTTGCCGTGGGCTCTTCATAGGTGGCTTTTATAATATGAGATCTGTTCCCTCTATACCTGTATCTTGAGGAGTTTTAATCATGAGAGAGTGTTGTATTTTGCCAAATGCTTTGCTTTTTCTGCATCAAATGAGATGTTGATATGATCCTTCTCTTTCTTTCCTTTGTATGACCAATCACATCAATTGATTTGTGGATGTTGAACCTCCCTTGCATCCCAGGATTAAACCTACCGGGTTGTGGTGAATAATCCTTTTAATGTATCATGGAATCCTACTGGATTGTATCTTGTTGACTAATTTGGTATTAGTGCTTACCAAGCTTATTCATCTGTAATTCTCCTTTTACCTGGAGTCTTTGCTTGTGGGTCAAGGTAATACTCAGCCTCAGAAAATGTTTTGGAAGCTTTCCTTCCACTTCTATTTTTTTGGAAACAGCTTCAGTAGAATAGGCATGATTTATTCTTAAAATGCTTGGTAGAATTCCACTGAAAAGGTATCTGGCCCTGGACTCTTGTGTTTTGGGTGAGGTTTTTGATTCCTGATTCAATGTCCATGCTGGGTATTGGTCTGTTCAGATTGTTTATTTCTTCCTGTTTCAGAATTGGTAGATTACAAGTTTCCAGGAATGCATCTATTTTTTCCAGATGACCTACTTTGTTGGTATATAGTTGCTGATAATGTGTCCTAACAATTCCCTGTTTCTTTTGCATTGGTAATGATCTCTCCCCTTTCCTTCCTGATTTTATTAACTTAGATCTTTATCTTTTCTTTTGGCTACCTCTGGCCAGAGGTTTATTGATCTGATTAATTCGTTCTGAGAACCAGCTTCTAGGTTTGTTGGTGGGCTCTGCTGCTATACAACTTTCTATTTCATTGATTTCTGCTCTGATCTTTATTCTTTTTCTTTTGCTTGGTTTTAACTCGATTTGCTGTTCTTTTTCCAGGTGTAAGGTTAGCTTGTGCATTTGGGATTTTTCTAATTTTTTGGATGGCTATACAATTCCCTCTAAGGACCAACTTTTCAGTGTCCCATAAGTTCTGAACCAATGTGTTTTCATTTTCATTAGTTACAATGAATTGTTTAAGTTCTTTAATTTTCTGAATGATACAATCATTCTCTGGCAGGATGTTCTTGATCTCCAAATGTGTGAATTCCTTCCAAAATTCCTCTTCTGATCGGGTTCCAGTTTCAAAGCATTATTGTCTGAAAAATGCAGGGGAAAATCTCAGAAATTTGGTATTGGTTGAGACCTGATTTGTGACTCAGTATGTGATCCTTTTTTAAAAAAAAATTGATTATGTAATGTTAGTCACTATACAGTACATCATCAGTTTTTGACGCAGAGTTCTTAGACTCATGGTTTACGTATAACAACGTTATATACGTTATATATATGTCCATTCAGTAAATGCCCCCCTTAATAACCACCACCAGCTTCATCAATCTCCCCAACCTCTTTTCCTCTAAAACCATCTGTTTTTCAAGTTTACATTCTCTTGTGGTTCATCTCTCCCTCCAATTCCTCCACCTTCCCTTTTCCCTTTCTTCTCCTAATGTGCTCCATGTTATTCCTTATTTTCCCCAACTACATGAAACCATGTAATAATTGACTTTCTCTGCTTGACACCATATAATTAGCATAATTTCCTCCAGTCCCTTCCATGTTGATTCAAAAGTGGGGTATTCCTCCTTTCTAGTTGCTCAGTAATATTCCATTGTATATATGGACCACATTTCTTTATCTATTCGTCTGTTGAAGGGCACCTTGATCCTTTCCACAGTTTGGCTATTGTTGCCATTGCTGCTATGAACACTGGGGTACATATGACCCTTCTTTTCAATACATCTGTATCTTTAGGGTCAATACCCAGTAGTGCAATTGCTGTATCATAGGGTAGCTCTATGTTTAAGATTTTTAGAAGTCTTCTGAAATACCTGTGGCTTCTGTGAATCTATAAACCGATGTCTCTACCTCCCTTCCTATCTGTAGTAGTGCTCACCTGTCAGCACACCCCTAAGTAAAGCAATCCCACCCCAGGTCATGGGAGTTCCAATATCCCCTAAAGACCCCAGAACCCTATGTTGTGGGTGTCAAGCAACAGTGAAGGTCTGGTGCTGGTCTGTGACTTGGCAGATGCTGTCCTGTGGTGCCCTATAGCCCGAAGCGGCAGCAAAGGCTGGATATGGGAGAGTCACCTCACACACAACCTTCCCACATCTGGTTTTTTGCTTTGGCGAGAAAAGGCCGGGACAAGGACCTTTGCCTACTGTCCCTTCTTCCCTTCTGTCTCTAGATTGCATCTGTCCCTGCCCTTGTAGGTCCCTTCCCCAAACTTGCCTTCTCCTGCCTCCTGCTCATACAATCACCTCCTACAAAAGTTGCCCTCATTTTCGGTATGAAGAAATGGGTACTGAAGGGGTGAGCAACTCTGGGGTGCCAGTCAATTCAGTGGCTTGATGTTTGTGGAACCATTGGTACAGTGAGCATGGTCTGAGCAGCTAATCACAGGAGTTCCAGAGTGCTAGGAACACATAAGCAACCCATGTCCCCCTTAATCTTAAGTGACCTGGACTCTTCCAGCCTCCACATGGCTCCTGGAAGCATCACCCTCAAATCAGCTCAGACACCATCCATCTTATGGTTGCAAGTCTCCCACTTTGCAGGTTCCCTTGAAGTTCATTTCAACCCCCAGAAGAAACTTCCTCATGGTTCCCATCTGTGTATCCAGGTGCTATGAGCACACTGTCATTACTGAGGCCAGCCCAGGAGCCACAGCTCTAGGCACTTCCCCTACAATCTCAGTTGGTGTCAAATGTAGACACCAGATCACTGGCATTCGCACCACACCTACACTACCACTCCACATCCCTGGAGTTAAAATGGACCATAGCCCAGAAGGGGCCATCCAGGAATCTCACCTTCCAACTCCATTCTGACCCCCAGTGTCCAATTTATCAGAAGGTAAGTATTGAGTCCTGGAAGTGGCCCCATTCTTCATACCCAAACAGACCCTACAGTCTCCAAGGTGCACCTATTCCCACCTCTCTCCCACTGAGCCTTACTCTGTGCAGACACCCATGCCCCTAAAGCACCCATTGTTAATCCCACATTTCTCCCCAATTCCTGCAGTCCTTCTTCGGTCAGAATGGAGCCCACAGCCTGACCACTCATACCATTCTGCCACCTGCTCTGACCCCAAATCTACTCACCCAGACACAGGGAATCATACCCTGCCTCTGGAGTCGCTCTACCCTTCTTGCATGGTCTTGTCACATTTGTTCTTCTAAGGACTGCATCACAGACGAATCTGTTCTGGATCAACAGCTGTTTTCCTGGCCACAGTCTGAAGCCATAACATCAAGGGCCCACCTCAAATTTAGCAAAAATATGAAAAATTGGTCTCTGCCAATGCATTATGCAGAAATACCTGTGAACAGACACACGGATTGTCTATTCCTTCCAATCAAAATGCTACTGAACTTTGGCCCTCAGCTTTGGTTCTAGAGATTAGTATTTCTGAACAAGTTGATGAAGACAGGTAGGTTATCCTCAATATCAACACTGCATGCTTAACAAACATATTCTCAGAGCCATGGAGACCCCAACCTCAGGAGAATGTGATAGATAGTAAGGCATAGTAGTAACTCTAATACAGGCTGTCCTTTAAAATCACCCAGGGGTTGTCTTTTGTAAATCAGTTATTTAGAAATAATATATATATTTTTTAACTTTAAATGCTTTATTTGCCTATTTTTCAAATTCATACCATACCATCAACTGGGGAGATGAACACATATTTCCCATCTCCCCTTCTATGCCATAGTGAGTGGGTGCACAAACATTAACACTTGGGCACTGCATGTAAGGCAGAAATGTCCANGCACAAACATTAACACTTGGGCACTGCATGTAAGGCAGAAATGTCCAAGATGAACTTCATTTGAATGAAGAAACTCTCCACCACATGGAGCTGAGTCTGTCTCTCAGTGGACTGCTTGGCTTCTTGCTTTATGGCCTCCACCTCTCCTTTGGAGATGTAACACTTCTCCTTCAGCTGGAGGATCTCATCCAATGACTCCACAGTCTTCATGGCCTGGGTCTCCTCCACAATTTCCTCCAACTGTCCCTCTTCATTTGGTGCCATAAGTTTGAATAAAAGCATTCAAACCACTGGAATGTTTCATTTCCTGGGGCATGGTGTAGTTCTCTTCTCAGGGGAGAACTCTCTCCTAAATGAATATTGTACAGATAGCAGGCCAAAAGGACCTCAGGCTGAGGGAGATCAAAAGGAGGAAGAAATTTGAATACTCATATTTTTGCAAAGGTGAAAATCATAGTACCATAGATTTTTGGGGCAAGTTGGTGTCCCAGTGGCTTCTTAGTCCCGTGCTGTCCTGGGATGTAGGGCTCATAGTTTGGAGGCTAACAGGTCTCCATGGCTGCTTTGGACAAATGAGTTCAATGTTGAACAGGTTTGGAGGTCGCACAATCTGATGCCACCTGGAAAACCAAGTGTCTGTGGGTGCTGTACTCTGGGGAGAAGGAAGGACCTCTTTCCAAGGAAACATGTTGAACTTGCTTTCTAGTTGCCAGGTTGGCCTAATGCAGAGCTGCATTCTTAGTCTCCAGGTTCTTGGGCACACAGTGAAATTGCTGTCCAGGTGCCAGGAATGCCTATCAGACAGCTCAGTTATTGGTCTCCAGATCCAAGGGCATATGGTGAACCCACATTCATCATACCTGCTTGGCCTAGCACACAGCTGATTTTTTGTTCTACTGGACCAAGTGCCCATGTATAGCCTGCTATCAACATTCCGAATTGCTTAAGCACAGAGATGAGTTGTTGGTTTTGAGGTCCAAGAGCCCATGGTGCACCTGCTTACAAGGTTCTTAAGTGGCATATCAGACAGCTGAGTTTGTCTCCAGGTCCAAGGGTACATTGTGATCCTGCTTCCCAGCAGTCTGCTTGGCCTATCAGACAGCTCAATTTTTGGTCTCCTGGTCGAAAGGCATATGGTGAGCTCACTGTCTATTTGTCTGCTTGGCCTGGGGCAGAACTGTGTGTTTATTATTGCCATTAAAGAAAATATGGTGAGCCTGCTATCCAGGTGCCCTCTTGGCCTAGCAATGTGCTGTGGCGTTAGCTTCAGGTCCAAGGATACATGGTGATCCCACTCTTAAGGTATATGCTTGGCCTAGCTGAGGGTTCCGTTACTGGTAGCCATGTCCAAAGTCTCATGGTAAGCCTGCTATCCAAATGGCTGCTTGACCTAATAGAGAGCTGTGTTGGTCTCGAGGCCCAGGGGCACATGGTGAGCCAGCTGTTCAGGTGCCTGTTTGGCCTAGTAGAGACATCATTTTTTGGTTTCCAGGCCCATGGGCACATGTTTAGCCAACTGTGAAGTTTCCTGCTTGGCTTGTCACAGAGCTGTATTGTTGGTCTACAGGTCCAAGGGTGACANGCTGTATTGTTGGTCTACAGGTCCAAGGGTGACATCCTTATCCCACTAACAAGGAGACTGTTTAACCTAGCAGATAGCTCAGTTTCTGGTCCCCAGGTCCAAGGTCACACGGTGAGCCTGCTGTCAACGTGTGTCCTTGGCCAAACTACAAAGAGAGCTGCTTGTCTTGAGGCATAAGGGCACATGTTGAACTTCCTGTCTGGGTGACTGGCCTAGTACAGACCTGGTATTGTGGCTTCCATGTCCATGGGCCCATGGTGAGCCAGCTGTGAAGCTGTCTCCTTGGCTTGTCACAGAGGGGCATTGCTTGTCTCCAGGTCCAAGGGCACCCAGTAAACTGACTGTCAACATGCCAGTTTGGCCCATTACACAACTCAGTTGTCATTCTCCAGGTTCTAGGACACATGGGAAGCCTATTGCTAAGTTGGCCACTTGGCCAAGCAAAGAGCTGAGTTGCAGATCTCCAGGTCCATGTGCACATGTTGAGCCTCCTGTCTAGGTGTCTGCTTGTCCTGTCCCAGATCTCCTTTCTTAGCCTCAACGTCCAAGGGCACAGGTTTAACCCACTATACAGGTGCCTGCTTAAACCACCAGACAGCTAAGTTATTGGTTTCCAGGTCCAAGGGCACTTGGTGAATCATTTGTCAAGGTGCCCCCTTGGCCAGGCAAAGAGCTGAGTTGTTGGTCTCAAGGTCCTAGGGTACATGGTAAGCCACATGTTTAGATGTCTGCTTGGCTTAGCCCAGAGCTCCCTTATTGGTCTCCAGGTCCGAAGGCACATGGTGAACCAGCAGTCCAGGTGCCTGCTTGGCCTAGTAGGGACCTGATTTTGTGGTTTCCCGGTCCATGGGCCCACGTTGAGTCAGTTGTGAAGTCAACTGCTTGGCTTATCACAGAGCTGCATTGTTGGTCTCCATTTCCAAGGGCACATGATTATCCCACTGTCAACATGCCTGCTTAACCCACAAGAGAGCTCAGTTGTTGGTCTCCAGGTCCAAAGGCAAATGGTAAGCCCACTGTCATGGTGACTGCTAGGCCAAGCAAAGAGCTGAATTGTTGGATTCCAGGTCTAAGGGCACATGGTGAGGCTCAAGTCCAGTGATCTACTTGACCTAGACCAGATCTCCTTTCTTGGGCTTAATATCCAAGGGACCATGGTGAGCCCACTTTCATGGTGTCTGCTTAGCTTACCAGAAAGCTCACTTGTCAGTCTCCAGGTCCAAGAGCACATGGTGGACCTGCTATCCAGGTGCCTGCTTGGTGGAATAGAGAGGAGATTTGTTAGTCTCAATGTCCATGGGAACATGGTGAGATGGCTCTTCAAGGTGCCTTCTTGACCTAGCAGGCATCTGAATTGTTGGTCTCCTGGTCCATGGGCACAGGGTGAATCTGGTGTCCAGGTGCCTGCTTGGCCTAGTGGACAGCTGAATATTTGTCCACTGGGTACAAAGACCCATGGTAATGCTTCTGTTGAGTTGAATATTTTTACCAATACCAGCTGGGATGCAGGACCCATGGTTTCTTGGCACTTGGCAAACCTATTCTCTGGGATTCTTGCCTTGTGCTGCACTGGGTTGGCCAGCTTGAGGTATGGAGGCTCTTTGTCCACCCAGTGTCTGTGTGACTCATCTGTCCAGTGTCAAATGGAATCAGAAGCCTCCCAGTCTTTGGGTTCCTGGGAGGTGCTGTGTCCTGAGGTCTGAAGGTCTCTTTGTTAGGCTGTGTTTGAGAATTGATGGTTTGTATGCTCTGGGTTATCCAGGTTTCTGGGGAATTGTTTTGTCCACTGCTGAGTTGTTTCAGACTGTCTTTGGACTGAGGGTCAGTGTACCAAGGACTAACATTGCATATAGGGACGTGGTGATCCCTTTTCCCAGTACATACTTGTTTTGTAAAATACCCCCTCTGCCTGATGAGTCCTGATATTCCACATATTGTGCACATCTGGATTGGCTGGATGTTCAGAGCACCCATGTGCCGGGTACTGAGCCAGGTTGGAGGGCTTCAGAGTAGTAGTGTGCCCACTGTTCCCTCAGGACATGGACTCAGCTTTCCTCTACTGACGTCACATATGGCCCCAGGGGTGTGGGATCCAGCTGGCAGAGAATCCATGGTATTCTGACAGACAGTGTCCCACTCCCACGTGCCAAATGAGAATGTCTCCCTGAGGACCTGGGCCAGCCTCATAGTGTGGAATGGGTCTAGGATTTGCTGTGTGTGGGTACGAGGACTCTCTGGACCAAAGAGTGGCAAAAACATAGGTGCTAACATGATGGTGGTGTGTAGAGTATTGGAGAAAGGTCTAGGGCAGAAGGAGTGGGCAGGGGGCTTGTCATGGGCAGGCACAGGGAAGAAGGCAGAGAAGTCGTGGAAGAGAAGGAAGAGCTGTGACTGAACTGACATCTCTATCTTCACTGGAGCCTGGGCTGTTGCCAAGTTTTCATAACCGCACCGGGACACCAGAATGTCTTCATGTGATGTCACCACCACGGGATGTCACCACTATGCCCTGGCCAATCACCAGGGATTTCTCAGATTGGCATCATTCTTGTGACCAACCACAAGACAGGTCAGCTGGCCAATTACTGATAGATTTCTCAGTGACACCCCCTGACTGATATCATCACCTGGAAACCATGTTTTAAAGGAAAAGAGGTAAACTGTGCTTCAAGAGGAAAAATTAATATTTGGGTTGTATTTACAGTGATGGTCACAAATACTGCAAAGTACATGTGCCACACAGAGTCACCATTAATTAAAACACTGACATGGATATTAATGAAGCCATGGGCCATTAGAACCCATGAAAATCACAGGTGTACGTAAGTCAGACAGCATGGCAATAGACAAATTGTTACTCTCAGCTCATGCATCAAAGCTTAAATATATGTGGAGAATGTGGTAGACATTATATTTAGGACATCTTCCTACAGTAAACCTAAGCCTGGAAGGGATGAATCTTTTTTACTAGTAAGGATCTGCTTGCCAATATCACAGTGGCTCTCATAGAAGGGGAACAACAAAATCCGTCCTGTCACCAGGTTCACAGTCTTCATGCCCAGCATCCAATGAGAGAATTCTGCGGGAAGAATTAAATTTTTCTCCTCCCTCAAATACAATTACATACTTACTAAATCATTCTGAACACTCAAGAAATCAATCAAATGTGTGATCATAGAAATGTTGCAAGGCTTCAAGTAGAAAAGTTGCCCCCATTTGGAAGGCAGGAGGATGGAAACTTGAATTTGGTGTGGTATAGCTGAGGATATGGTGGAGGCAAGGGAGTCTTCTTCAGAAAGATGCTACAAAGTATTATAAACAGCTGGGTTCAAAAGAAGAACATTTGAAAGTCTGGATAAAGAAGATGTAGTTCTTAGATACGATAGAATATTACTCAGCCACCAAAAAACTGAAATATTGTCTTTTTTAAGGATGAGGATGGAACCAGAGGCATAATGCTAAGGGAATAAGTCAGTCATAGAAAGCCAAATGCCATATGATTTCTATCATAAGCATAATATGAGAAACAAGACCAATGAACATAGGGGAAGGGGAGAAAAAATAAAAGATGCATATAGGGAGGGAGGCAAACCATAAGAGACTCAACATTAGGGAACAAATTCAGGGTTGCTGGAAAGGAGGTAGCTGTGACATGGGGAAACTAGGTGTTGGACATTACAGAGGGCATTTGATGGAATGAGCTCTAGGTATTATATGGAACAGATGCATCACTAAATTTTACCCCTGAAACTTAAAAAAATAATAATAATGTTTTCAGGAGAATTCCATAGCTCTTCCCCACCAGCACATAGGAAGATCCCATAAATTACTTGTTGAAAGAGTGAGCTGCCAGATGGAGCTGTCTCAACCTTGTGCCTGGCCACAGGCTGTAAAGCTCAGGGGAGATATGAATAAGAGCAGAGAGGTACCCTCGGAAAATGGGAGTAAGTGGGCTTCCCTGTGTGGGCCATGAAGAGAAGAAGAGCATGTGGCCTGGGACTGACCACTAACCAAAGGGGCACACAGGGAAAAGCTGACAACAGAAGCTGAAACAGAAATCTGCAAAGAAGTGAACTAGAAGTACATCACCACAGAAGTGAAGAGTGGCGTCTCCCCAGAGACCAGTTACCTTCAACCCCTGGACTGGTCGAGTAAGGACAATTCCAGCTGGATTACCTTTAGGTTTCTATCACTCTCAGACAAACACATTCCTATTATATTTGTATACTTTATGACTAATTATTATTTTTTGTAGCATAGTTGACACACAATAATTTGTTAATGTCAGGTGAATATTATATTGATTGGACAAGTTTTTACCTTATATTACAATGGCCAGAAGTGTAGCTACTATCTGTCACCAGAGACACTATTCCAATACAATTGGTCATATTCCCTATGCTGTGCCTTTCATCCCTGTGACTTATTCAACCCACAATGGGAAGACTGTGTCTCCTACACCCCTTCACCTATTTCTTTCATGTCCCCTTCAACTCCCTTCTGAGAACCATCTCTTTCTTATCTATATTGACATTCTGATTCTGCTTTGTGTTTGTTTATTCATTTGTTTTGCTTTTCAGAACTTAGAGAGTAGTGTAATCCTATAGTGATTGTCCTTCCTGCCATACCTATTTCACTTTAGTGTATGCCCGCTGGGACCATCCATGATCCAAAGGACATAAATCCCATCCTTTTCTAAGACAGTAATTTTCCGTTTCCTCTAGGTTGCTTAACTTATTGTCATATGNGCCCGCTGGGACCATCCATGATCCAAAGGACATAAATCCCATCCTTTTCTAAGACAGTAATTTTCCGTTTCCTCTAGGTTGCTTAACTTATTGTCATATAGTTGTTGGTCATAATTTCCGATGGTTGTTCCTATTTCCTTGGTATTAGTAATGATCTCTCCCCTTTCATTCATAATTTTATTTATTTGGGAACACTCTCTCTTCTTTTGGGATAGTTTGGCGAGTGGTTTATCAATCTTTTTGATTCTTTTAAAGAACCAGCTCTAGTTTCATTATGTGTTCTACTGTATCTCTAGTTCCTAAATCATTGATCTCTATTTTAATCTTGATTCTTTCCCTGCCTTTGCGTGGCAACAAGGACATGCTGCTAGGCCCCTGAGAGAGGTAGGCCAGGACTCCCAGAGGGGAGGGGCATATGGAGCATACCAGTCTCACCCACAAACACCTCCACGGCACGCTATATAGGCTCAGGCCGGTGCTCATGTAGGCTGTCAGGATGACTGCAAAGTGCTGGTATTTCTTCACACCTACAGGTAGAAAGAGAAAGGGGTCGGGGTAATGAAACCAGCTCCCTGCCTTGGAACCACACTGAGGTCCTTTGAGGAAACCCTGGGCATCCTCAGAGGGTCTGTGTAGTGGCATCCTCCTCCTTCCCTGACCAGGGACTATCATCCACCCAGCATAACAGCAGACCCTCACATCCCCTCTGCACTCAGGGTCAATGGGGCAGCAAACTGTCTTCCAGAGGAAGAGCAGAGGCACCAAAACACAACATCAATCTATTCCTCCAGAATCTTTCTGTGAGAACATATGGGAAAAGTCCCCAGCATCTGAGGAAGAAATGCACTGTTTGGACACTTGAGTATTTCAATTTTGTCATTTTCCAGTGGCCTCTACCTTGTGTTTCTCCTTGCAGTACTACTAAAAATGTCAAAATAATTGTTCCTTTAAGAATACAAGTCAGTCATCAGATCTACCCAGAAATGAGACCCTAAGTATCATCTAGATGGGATGTCCTCAAATCTTCTTAGTGGGATGCATTCTGAAGGTTCAACTAGCTTGGATGACCCAGGAACTAGGAAACTGACACCTTCCAGGGGCAGAAGGGACCCGAAGCATGTTGCCAGCCACCCAGACAATGAAAAGGGATGGTAGGAAAACACACTCGTATCATTGGTGTTTTCCTGTTAGAATGATGGCAGAAAAGAGATGGAGGAGAATTCTCAAGGAAGATTCGTAATGCAGGAAGCTTTGTTAAGAGAGCCACTCTGAAACTAGAGTGTGAAGGACAATCAGGAAGGAAATCATAGGCCCATCTCCTGTTCAAGTATCTGAGCCCTGTGAACTTTTGACTTCTGGCACAAGGACCTGCTCAGTGGCAAATCCACCACCACCTGGTACACATCCTTCTACTCTGAACTGAAAGAGCAACAAAGTAATGCCTATTAGCTGCCAGCACACATCATCATCCTTTCAAAACAAGTGCCTGTGCTTTTCCCTCATGAACCTGTACTCCCTGCTCAAAATCGGGAACACACCTGATTTTTCTCCACTCTGTGTCTCCCAGATGACTGTCCCTAATTCCCCAAACAGAAGTGTCCTTTTTTTTTCCTTATTTCCCAGCACCCAGTTCTTGATTGACACGATGATGTACCAATGCTAAGGGCCATGAGAGTCCTTTAATTTCTCTTTGTTGTCTGATTGCTGTTGCTAGGACTTCTAATACTATGTTGAACAAGAGTGGTGAGAGTGGGCATCCTTGTCATGTTCCTGATCTCAGCGGGAAGGGTGCGAGCTTTTTCCCATTGTGGATGATATTTGCTGTGGGTCTTTCATAGATAGATTTTATGAATTTCAGGAATGTTCCCTCTATACCTATACTTTGAAGCGTTTTAGTCAGGAACGGATGCTGGATTTTGTCAAATGCTTTTTCTGCATCAATTGAGAGGACGATGTGGTTCTTCTCTCTTCTATTATTAATTTGTTCTATCACATTGATTGATTTGGGAATGTTGAACCATCCTTGTAGCCCAGGGATGAATCCCACCTGGTCATGATGGATAATCTTTTTAATGTGCTGTTGGATCCTGTTTGTTAGGACCTTGTTGAGAATCTTAGCATCCATATTCATCAGTGATATTGGTCTGAAATTCTCCTTTTTGGTAGGGTCTTTGCCTGGTTTGGGGATCAGGGTAATGCTGGCTTCATAAAAAGAGTCTAGAAGTTTTACTTCTGCTTCAAATTTTTGAAACACCTTCAGGAGAATAGGTGTGATTTCTTCATTGAAAGATTGGTAAAATTCCCCAGGGAATCCATCAGGTCCTGGGTTCTTGTCTTTTGGGAGGTTTTTGATCACTCTTTCAATATTGTTACTAGATATCAGTCTATTCAGGTTGTCAATTTCTTCCTGGTTCAATTTTGGGAGTTTATAGTTTTCCAGGAATGCATCCATTTTATCTAGGTTGCATAGCTTATTGGCATATAACTGTTGATAATAACTTCTGATGATTATTTCTACTTCCTTGGTGTTAGTTGTGATCTATCCCTTTTCATTCCTAATTTTATGAATTTGGGCTTTCTCTCTTTTCTTTGGATTGGGGCGAACAATGGTTTATCGATCTTATTGATTCTTTCAAAAACACCAGCTTCTAGTTTCGTTGATACGTTCTACTGTATCTCTGGTTTCTACCTCATTGATCTCAGTTCTAATCTTGATTATTTCCTTTCTTATGTGTGGAGCTGGTTTGATCTGTTGTTGATTCTCCAGTTCCTTAAGGTGTAGAGAGAGCTGATGTGTTCTGGATTTTTCAATTGTTTTGAGGGAGGCTTGGATGGCTATGTATTTTCCCCTTAGAACCGCCTTTGCTGTATCCCATAGCTTTTGGACTGAAGTGTCTTCATTCTCACTGGTTTCCATGAATTATTTCAGTTCTTCTTTGATCTTCAGGTTGATCCAAGCATTCTTAAGCAAGGTGGTCTTTAGCTTCCAGGTGTTTGAGTTGCTTCCGAACTTTTCCTTGTGTTTCAGCTCCAGTTTCAAAACATTGTGATCTGAGAATATGCAGGGAATAATCTCAGTCTTTTGGTATAGGTTGAGTCCTGATTTGTGACCCAGTATGTGGTCTATTCTGGAGAAGGTTCCATGTGCACTTGAGAAGAATGAGTATTCTGTTGTTTTAGGGTGGAATATTCTGTATATATCTATGTGGTCCCTCTGGTCCAATGTGTCATTCAATGGTCTTGTTTCTTTATTGATTTTCTGCTTCGATGATCTGTCTATTTCTGAAAGAGGTGTGTTAAGATCTCCTACTATTAATGTATTCATATCAATATGACTCTTTATCTTGATTAACAGTTTCCTTATGTATTTGGCTGCTCCCATGTTGGGGCCGTAGATATTTACAATTGTTAGATCATCTTGGTGGATAGTCCCTTTAAGAATGATATAGTGTCCTTCTGTATCTCTGACTACAGTCTTTAGTTTGAAATCTAATTTATCTGTTATGAGAATCGCTACCCCAGCCTTCTTTTGAGGCCTATTGGCATGAAAGATGCTTCTCCAACCCTTCACTTTCAGTCTGGGTGTATCTTTAGGTTCAAAATGGGTCTCTTGTAGACAACCTATGGATGGGTCCTGTCATTTTATCCAATCTGCAAACCTGTGTCGTTTTATGGGCGCATTTAGGCCATTCACATTGAGAGTGATTATTGATAGATTCGTTTTTATTGACATCATGTTACTTTTGAAGTCTTTCTTTATGTAGATTGTCTCTATATTTCCATTCCATGCTATTCTTTGGATTTTTCCTCTTTTATAGAACCCCCCTTAATATTTCCTGTAGTGTTGGCTTGGTGGTTGCATAGTCTTTTATGCCTTGATGGTCTTGGAAACTCTATCTCTCCATCCATTTTGAATGTCAGTCTTGCTGGATAAAGTATTCTTGGCTGCATGTTCTTCTCATTTAGTGCCCTGAATATATCTTGCCAGCCCTTTCTGGCTTGCCAGGTCTCTGTGGACAGGTCTGACGTTATTCTGATGGGCTTTCCTCTGTAAGTAAGGAGCCTCTTTTTCCTAGCGGCTTTCAAGATATTATACCTACAATTATGATTCCTCAATTTGACTATCAGGTGCCTTGATGTTTTTCTGGAATCTATAATCTTGGGTGGAGACCATTCGGCCTCTAGTACATGAACACTGGTTCCATTCATGAGATTGGGAAAATTTTCATGAAGAACTTGTTCCACTATATCTTCTAGACTTCTTTCTTTCTCCTCCCCTTCAGGGATTCCAATGATTCTGACGTTGGAACGTTTCATGGCGTTATTTATTTCCCTGATTCTGTTTTCATGGTTTCTAAGCTGTTTGTTCCAGGCTTCCTCTTGATCCTTTCTCTCTATCTGTTTGTCCTCCAGATCACTAATTCTATCTTCTGTCTCAGTTACCCTAGCTTTGAGAGAATTTAGATTAGATTGGAACTCATTGATAGCATTGTGAACCTCACCCTGGTAGCTTTTAGCTCTGTCCTAACATTGTGAACATCCTGTCTGGTCGCTTTCAGCTCGGTCCTAAATAATTCCCTTCGGTCATCCCTGGCTTTCTCCAACCTAGCTATTGCCTGGATAATTGTTAGCCTGAATTCTCTTTCCGACATATTGTCTATGTTGATAGCTGTTAGCTCTGTTGCAGAAGGTCCATCCTCTGTATTTTTCTTTTGTTGGGCATTCCTCCTCCTAGTCATTTTGTTGAGAGATGACTGAACAGATGTAGCAGGATGTATCGACCATGGTGCAGTCAGGGTGCACCCTGGAACACTTCTGAGCAATCAGTATTCCCCACCCACACGAGAGAAAAAAGAAAACAAAAAGAAAAAAAGAGAGAGAGAGAGAGGAAAGAAAGGGAAGATAAAAGAGAAGGTTCAGCCCAAATGGGCCCCAAGGTAAGATTTATGAAGTATACAAACAAAAACAGACAAACACAAAGACCGATAAAAGTATATGACAAGAGAAAAAAAAATTTATATAAGCAAATAAAGGAAAAACCTCCTCAAAAAGAACCCCAAGTGTAAGATTTATATACTATCAGGACAAACACCAAAACAGAGAAACACTCGTGGAAGAAAAAGATGGGAGAGAGGTTGTAAATTCTCAGTGTGGGCGAGGAAGTTTGTTTTGATTCTTCCTGGATGTATCTTGATATCTTTGTTAAAGAACTCAACATTCCTACGATAAAGGGGATTAAAATTTGGTTTACCCATAGGGGTAGTATTGATTGGGGATAGGGGATTACTTTGAAGTTTAACTCTATATGAATATTAGAAAATAAAAATAAAAAAGGAATAAACTAGACTAAAGTAAACTAAAATTTTAAAAAAGCAATTTAAAAAATAGAAATGCAAAAAAAAAAAAAACACAGGTGTATATATCAAAAAGTTCAGGTTAGAAGGTTTTATGGAATTTGATGTGCTGGACAGCTCACTGTGATGGTAAATAGGTTAAAAAATTATCTATATTTAAAAAAATGAGCCAAAATAGTGGGAACAAGTTAAAAATAAAAGTTGTCCTATGAAGTAGTGGTGGTTGTTCTCTTGTAGTCTTTTTTTTTTTTCTTTCCTGGTTGGTTTTCTTGGGGAGGGGCCTGCCACGTGGGTTTTCAGTCAATGACGTTCCCTGAGGTAAGTCCTTCTACCCCCCTCAAGAGGGTGGGCTCTGAGGAAACTGGATTTTTCAGGCTTTTGTTCTCTGGAGGGTTTTATGTTTGTTCACTTTTTTTTTTTCCCTCTCGTTTGACCGCTTTTAATGGTTTTTGTAGGTTTAGAGGAAAGCAAACTGCACCCTCACCTCCCTCGCAGAGAGAAGCCTCAGTCTTGCTGCAGAGCCAATATAAATTCCCCCTTGGCTGCTGGCAGAACAGGTTCCAAGTCGCGGTCCCTGGGGACGCAGGATCTTCTGCTTGTACCCCAAACCACGGCAGCGGCAGCTATCTGGGCAGCTCCAGACCGCCAGAGAGGTTCCAAGCAGTGATCGCACACTGAGATTTTCCCTCTGGCCTGGGCTGGGACTGCGTGGTCTTTCTGGGTCCAAGAGCTCCCGACTTGTGCGCGTCTCTCTCAGGGGAGGCTCTGGGTCACACACGCGTCTCAGGCTCTGAGAGCAGGCGCAGGTACGAAAACACCAGGCTGGGCCTTCGTGCACCTCTGTTGGGGAGTTTGGGGCGTGCTTCTCAGGCTCTGAAACAATGGCGCGGCTCTAAAATCGCCGGGTGGGCCTTTTTACACCTCTCTCAGGGGAGGGTGAGAGGCGTGCGTGTCTTAGGCTCTGTAACAGGGCTCGGCATTCTGCCATCTGGTGTGGCTCCCAGCCCCTCACAGGAGCCAGACCCCATGCAATCTCAGGCACGCTGGCAGCTCAGGGACCAAGACCTGGTTTCTCTGCCGCACTCTCTCTGGCTCAGCACCAGGGGAGGCTGTCCTGGGTCCCAGGAGTTAAGCCCCAGTCTCTAGACACCCTGATTCCCACAATCCCACTCCCCCATGATCCTTTGCTCTTTTTGAGTGATTTCATCCAGTCTCCAAGTTAATGCTGGTCCCCAGATGCAGGGCACTCTCATATTAGGAGTATTACTTTCCAATCGGTTGCCTCTGGTGGCTCCCTCCCCCTTTCGTTTATCTTCTGATATCAGTCCGATGTTCCCACTCTGCTTACCTGCCCACTGGCGTCTTCTGCCCCTGTAGAGATCCAGACGTGTATAATTCTGATCACAGGCTGATTTCATGGGTGATTGGAGTTCTTTGGTAGGTAATCAGCTCACTTTAGGGTACAGGTTGAAAAGGCGCCTCCTCCTACTTCCCCGCCATCTTGTCTCGCAATCTATAATTTTAATGCCATTCTGATCAAAATTCTACCAGTATTTTTTGAAAAATCTGGAGCAAATAATCCTAAAATTTGTACGGAATCAGAAGAAACCCCGAATTGCTAAGGAAATTTTGAAAAAGAAAAACAAAATTAGGGGCATCATGATATCTGATTTCAAGCTTAATTACAAAACTGTGATCACAAAGACAGCATGGTACTGGCATAAAAACAGACAGATAGACCAGTGAAACAGAATAGAGAGCCCATTTAGGGACCCTCAACTCTATGGTCAAATAATCTTCGGCAAAGTAGGAAAAAATATACAGTGGAAAAAAGACAGTCTCTTCAATAAATGGTGCTGGGAAAACTGGACAGCTATAGAGAAGAATGACACTCAACCATTGTCTTACACCATACAAAAAGATAAACTCGAAATGGATAAAAAAACCTCAATGTCAGACAGGAATCCATCAGAATCATAGGGGAGAACATAGGCAGTTACCGCTTCAATATCCATCACAGCAACTTCTTTCAAGATATGTCTCCAAAGG
>NW_019154333.1:179745-186426 GCF_002288905.1 Enhydra lutris kenyoni | reverse complement strand
CACACTAAGGATTGTCATGTCCAGGACACAAGCTCCAGGTGACATCCCTTCCCAGGGCTGGCCTGGGTCTGAAGGTTGAGCACCAGTGTTGTGGGAACCCATACTGAAGGAGATGAAGGCTTTCTGGAAGGACAAATGAGTCAGGGGATCCTGGATTGGCAAGCTGAAGGGACACAATAAGGCAGAGACCGAGAACCCATGACAGCAATGTGCTCCCTGTGGGCTAATTTTAGCAGGTAAAGCTATGGATTACTGAGTATCTTTTTAGAGCATGAATCATGTCAGTCAACCCCCCTAACAATTCCTTGCAGAAGTTGAAAATGCTGTCTCTGTGTGACAAAGAATGAAACCAAAGCCTTAAGAAACTGCCACTTTGGGAGGAGTCAAGAGGGAGGAGAAATAGCAGGCTGAGAATCCTTCAGGTAGCGGGAGATCAGCTAGATAGCTTATCTAAAGATTGCAAACATCTACAAATCCAATGGGAGATTGAAGAGAAGAAGAACAGCAATTCTAGAAACAGAAAATCAACCACTTTCTGAAAGGTAGGACTGGCGGAGAAGTGAATCCAAAGCAACGGGAAGATAGACCCCGGGGGGAGGGGCCGGCTCCTGGCAAGTGGCAGAGCAATGGAGCACAAAATCAGGATTTTTTAAAGTCTGTTTCACTGAGGGACATCACTCCAGAGGCTTAACTGGGGTGAAGCCCACGCGGGGTCAGCGTGGCCTCAGGTCCCGCAGGGTCACAGAAGGATCGGGGTTGTCTGAGTGTCGCAGAACTTACAGGTATTAGAACGGGGAAGCCGGCTACAGAGACAGAGCCTAGGAGTGAGCTCTAAGCTCGGGGTTACCTTGAACCGGTCGCAGGCTCGGTCAGCTCGGAGCGTGGCCTGAGGCAGGGTGACAGGAGTAATTGGGTGATGTTCTCTGAGGGCGCACTGAGGAGTGGGGCCCTGGGCTCTCGGCTCCTCTGGGCCAGAGACTGGGAGGCCGCCATCTTCATTCCCATCCTCCGGAACTCTATGGAAAGGGCTCAGGGAACAAAAGCTCCTTAAAGCAAACCCTAGCCGATTACTCATCCTGGCCCCTGATAAGGACGGTGCAACTCGGCCTGGGGCAAAGACACTTGAGAATCACTACAACAGGCCCCTCCCTCAGAACGTAAACAAGAAATCCAGCCAGGACCAAGCTCACCTACCGAGGAGTGCAGTTTCAATACCAAGGAGAGCAGCGGAATTCCAGAGGAAGAGAAAGCAAAGCACGGAACTCATGGCTTTCTCCCCATGATTCTTTAGCATTGCAGTTAATTTAATTTTTTTTCTTTTTCAATTTTTTTTTACCTTCTTCTGCTAATTTTTTTAACTTTTACCCTTTTCTTTTTTAACGTTTTTTAACTAGTTTATCTAATATATATATATATTTTTTTTTTCCTTTTTATATTTTTCTTTACTGGTTTTCTTTTTTTAATTGTTTCTTTTTTTTTTTCTTTCTGAACGATTTTTTTCCCCTTTCTCCCCCCTCACGATTTGGGATCTCTTCTGATTTGGCTAAAGCATATTTTCCTGGGGTTGTTGCCACCCATTTAGTATTTTACTTGCTCCTTCATATACTCTTATCTGGACAAAATGAAAAGGCGGAAAAATTCACCACAAAAAAAAAGAACAAGAGGCAGTACCAAAGGCTAGGGACCTAATCAATACAGACACTGGTAATATGTCAGATCTAGAGTTCAGAATGACGATTCTCAAGGTTCTAGCCAGGCTCGAAAAAGGCATGGAAGATATTAGAGAAACCCTCTTGGGAGATATAAAAGCCCTTTCGGGAGAAATAAAAGAACTAAAATCTAACCAAGTTGAAATTAAAAAAGCGATTAATGAGGTGCAATTAAAATGGAGGCTCTCACTGCTAGGATAAATGAGACAGAAGAAAGAATTAGCGATATTGAAGACCAAATGACAGAGAATAAAGAAGCTGAGCAAAAGAGGGACAAACAGCTACTGGACCACGAGGGGAGAATTCAAGAGATAAGTGACACCATAAGACGAAACAACATTAGAATAATTGGAATTCCAAAAGAAGAAGAAAGAGAGAGGGGAGCAGAAGGTATATTGGAGAGAATTATTGTAGAGAATTTCCCCAATATGGCAAAGGGAACAAGCATCAAAATCCAGGAGGTTCAGAGAACCCCCTCAAAATCAGTAAGAATAGGTCCACACCCCGTCACCTAATAGCAAATTTACAAGTCTTAGTGACAAAGAGAAAATCCTGAAAGCAGCCCGGGAAAGAAGTCTGTAACATACAATGGTAAAAATATTAGATTGGCAGCAGACTTATCCACAGAGAACTGGCATGCCAGAAAGAGCTGGCATGATATATTCAGAGCACTAAATGAGAAAAACATGCAGCCAAGAATACTATATCCAGCTAGGCTATCATTGAAAATAGAAGGAGAGATTAAAAGTTTCCAGGACAAACAAAAACTGAAAGAATTTGCAAACACCAAACCAGCTCTACAGGAAATATTGAAAGGGGTCCTCTAAGCAAAGAGAGACCCTAAAAGTAGTAGGTCAGAAAGTAACAGAGACAATATACAGTAACAGTCACCTTACAGGCAATACAATGGCACTAAATTCATATCTCTCAATAGTTAACTTGAATGTAAATGGGCTAAATGCCCCAATCAAAAGACACAGGGTATCAGAATGGATAAAAAAACAAAACCCATCTATATGTTGCCTACAAGAAACTCATCTTAAACCCGAAGACACCTCCAGATTTAAAGTGAGGGGGTGGAAAAGAACTTACTATGCTAATGGACATCAGAAGAAAGCAGGGGTGGCAATCCTTATGTCAGATCAATTAGATTTTAAGCCAAAGACTATAATAAGAGATGAGGAAGGACACCATATCATACTCAAAGGATCTGTCCAAAAAGAAGATCTAACAATGTTAAATATCTATGCCCCTAACGTGCGAGCAGCCAACTATATAAACCAATTAATAACAAAACCAAGAAACACATCGAAAATAATACAATAATAGTAGGGGACTTTAACACTCCCCTCACTGAAATGGACAGATCATCCAAGCAAAAGATCAAGAAGGAAATAAAGGCCTTAAATGACACACTGGACCAGATGGACATCACAGATATATTCAGAAAATTTATCCCAAAGCAACAGAATACACATTCTTCTCTAGTGCACATGGAACATTCTCCAGAATTGATCATATCCTCGGTACTAAATTAAGCCTCAACCGTTATCAAAAGATTGGAATCATTCCCTGCATATTTTCAGACCACAATGCTCTGAAGCTAGAACTCAATCACAAGAGGAAATTTGGAAAGAACCCAAATACATGGAGACTAAACAGCATCCTTCTAAAGAATGAATGGGTCAACCAGGAAATTAAAGAAGAATTGAAAAAATTCATGGAAACAAATGATAATGCAAACAGAACGGTTCAAAATCTGTGGGACTCAACAAAGGCAGTCCTGAGAGGAAAATATATGGCGGTACAAGCCTTTCTCAAGAAACAAGAAAGGTCTCAGGTACACAACCTAACCCTACATCTAAAGGAGCTGGAGAAAGAAAAAGAAAGAATCCCTAAACCCAGCAGGAGAAGAGAAATCATAAAGATCAGAGCAGAAGTCAATGAAATAGAAACCATAAAAACAATAGAACAAATCAACGAAACTAGGAGCTGGTTCTTTGAAAGAATTAATAAGATTGATAAACTCATGGCCAGACTTATCAAAAAGAAAAGAGAAAGGACCCAAATAAATATACTCATGAATGAAAGAGGAGAGATCACAACGAACACCAAAGAAATACAGACAATTATAAGAACATACTATGAGCAACTCTACGCCAACAAATTTGACAATCTGGAAGAAATGGATGCATTCCTAGAGACATATAAACTACCACAACTGAACCAGGAAGAAATAGAAAGCCTGAAAAGACCCATAACCAGTAAGGAGATTGAAACAGTCATAAAAATCTCCAGACAAACAAAAGCCCAGGGCCAGACGGCTTCCCGGGGGAATTCTACCAAACATTTAAAGAACTAATTCCTATTCTCCTGAAACTGTTCCAAAAAATAGAAATGGAAGGAAAACTTCCAAACCCATTTTATGAGGCCATCATCACCTTGATCACAAAACCAGACAAGGATCCCATCAAAAAAGAGAACTACAGACCAATATCCTTGATGAACACAGTTGCAAAAATTCTTGCCAAAGTACTAGCCAATAGGATTCAACAGTACATTAAAAGGATTATTCACCACGACCAAGTGGGATTTATTCCAGCGCTGCAAGTTTGGTTCAACATCCGCAAATCAATCAATGTTATACAACACACTAATAAAAGAAAGAACAAGAACCATATGATACTCTCCATAGATGCTGAGAAAGCATTTGACAAAGTACAGCATCCCTTCCTGATCAAAACTCTTCAAAGTGTAGGGATAGAGGGCACATACCTCAATATTATCAAAGCCATCTTTGAAAAACCCACCACAAATATCATTCTCAATGGAGAAAAACTGAAAGCTTTCTGCTAAGGTCAGGAACACAGCAGAGATGTCCGTTATCACCACTGCTATTCAACATAGTATTAGAAGTCCTAGCCTCAGCAATCAGACAACAAAAGGAAATTAAAGGCATCCAAATCAGCAAAGAAGAAGTCAAACTATCACTCTTTGCAGATGATATGATACTATATATGGAAAACCCAAAAGACTCCACTCCAAAACTGCTAGAACTTGTACAGGAATTCAGTAAAGTATCAGGATATAAAATCAATGCACAGAAATCTGTTGCATTTCTCTACACCAACAACAAGACAGAAGAAAGAGAAATTAAGGAGTCAATCCCATTTACAATTGCACCCAAAACTATGAGATACCTAGGAATAAACCTGACCAAAGAGACTAAAAATCTATACACAGAAAACGATAAAGTACTCATGAAAGAAATTGAAGAAGACACAAAGAAATGGAAAAATGTTCCATGCTCCTGGATTGGGAGAATAAATATTGTGAAAATGTCTATGCTACCTAAAGCAATTTACACATTTAATGCAATTCCTATCAAAATACCACCCATTTTTTTTTCAAAGACATGGAACAAATAATCCTAAAATTTATATGGAACCAGAAAAGACCTCGACAAGCCAAAGCAATATTAAAAAAGAAAGCCAAAGTTGGTGGCATCACAATTCCGGACTTCAAGCTCTATTACAAAGCTGTCACCATCTAGACAGCATGGTACTGGCACAAAAACAGACACATAGATCAATGGAATAGAATAGAGAGCCCAGAAATAGACCCTCAACTCTATGGTCAACTAATCTTTGACAAAGCAGGAAAGAATGTCCAATGGAAAAAGGACAGCCTCTTCAATAAATGGTGTTGGGAAAATTGGACAGCCACATGCAGAAAAATGAAATTGGATCATTTCCTTACACCACACACGAAAATAGACTCAAAATGGATGAAGGATCTCAATGTGAGAAAGGAATCCATCAAGATCCTTGAGGAGAACACAGGCAGCAACCTCTTCAACCTCAGCCGCAGCAACATCTACCTAGGAACATTGCCAAAGGCAAGGGAAGCAAGGGCAAAAATGAACTATTGGGATTTCATCAAGATCAAAATCTTTTGCACAGCAAAGGAAACAGTTAACAAAACCAAAAGACAACTGACAGAATGGGAGAAGATATTTGCAAACGACATATCACATAAAGGGCTAGTGTCCAAAATCTATAAAGAACTTAGGAAACTCAACACCCAAAGAACAAATAATCCAATCAAGAAATGGGCAGAAAAGATGAACAGACATTTCTGCAAAGAAGACATCCGGATGGCCAACAGACACATGAAAAACTGCTCCACATCACTCGGCATCAGGGAAATACAAATCAAAACCACCTTGAGGTATTACCTCCCACCAGTCAGAATGGCTAAAATTAACAAGTCAGGAAATGACAGATGCTGGCGAGGATGTGGAGAAAGGGGAACCCTCCTACACTGTTGGTGGGAATGCAAGCTGGTGCAACCACTCTGGAAAACAGCATGGAAGTTCCTCAAAATGTTGAAAATAGAGCTACCCTCTGACCCAGCGGTTGCACTACTGGGTATTTACCCTAAAGATACAAATGTAGTGATCCGAAGGGGCACGTGCACCCGAATGTTTATAGCAGCAATGTCTACAATAGCCAAACTATGGAAAGAACCTCGATGCCCATCAACAGATGAATGGATAAAGAATTTGTGGTATATATACACAACAGAATACTATGCAGCCATCAAAAAAAAATGAAATCTTGCCATTTGCGACGATGTGGATGGAACTAGAGGGTATCATGTTTAGCGAAATATGTCAATCGGAGAAAGACAACTACCATATGATCTCCCTGATATGAGGGAGTGGAGATGCAACATGGGGGGTTAAGGGGGTAGGAGAAGAATAAATGAAACAAGATGGGATTGGGAGGGAGACAAACCTTAAGTGATTTTAATCTCACAAAACAAACTTAGGGTTGCTGGGGGGAGAGGGTTTGGGGGTGGTGGGGTTATGGACATTGGGGAGGGTATGTGCTATGGTGAGTGCTGTGAAGTGTGTAAACCTGGAGATTCACAGACCTGTACCCCTGGGGATAAAAATATATGTTTATAA
>NW_019154333.1:178679-179735 GCF_002288905.1 Enhydra lutris kenyoni | reverse complement strand
AAAGAGTGGCAAAAACATAGGTGCTAACATGATGGTGGTGTGTAGAGGATTGGAGAAAGGTCTAGGGCAGAAGAAGTGGGCAGGGGGCTTGTCATGGGCAGGCTCAGGGAAGAAGGCAGAGAAGTCATGGAAGAGAAGGAAGAGCTGTGACTGAACTGCCGTCTCTATCTTCACTGGAGCCTGGGCTGTTGCCAAGTTTTCATAGCCACACTGGAACACCAGAATGTCTTCATGTGATGTCACCACCACGGGGTGTCACCACTATGCCCTGGCCAGTCACCAGGGATTTCTCAGATTGGCATCATTCTGGTGACCAACCACAAGACAGGTCAGCTGGCCAATTACTGATAGATTTCTCAGTGACACCCCCTGACTGATATCATCACCTGGAAACCATGTTTTAAAGGAAAAGAGGTAAACTGTGCTTCAAGAGGAAAAATTAATATTTGGGTTGTATTTACAATGATGGTCACAAATACTGCAAAGCACATGTGCCACACAGAGTCACCATTAATTAAAACACTGACATGGATATTAATGAAGCCATGGGCCATTAGAACCCATGAAAAGTCACAGGTGTACGTAAGTCAGACAGCATGGCAATAGACAAATTGTTACTCTCAGCTCATGCATCAAAGCTTAAATATAAGTGGAGACTATGGTAGACATTATGTTTAGGACATCTTCCCACAGTAAACCTAAGCCTGGAAGGGATGAATCTCTGTCACAAGTAAGGATCTGCTTGCCAATATCATAGTGGCTCTCATAGAAGCAGAACAACAAAATCCGACCTGTCACCAGGTTCACAGTCTTCATGCCCAGCATCCAATGAGAGAATTCTGCGGGGAAGTATTAAATTTTTCTCTTCCCTCAAATACAATTACATACTTACTAAATCATTCTGAACACTCAAGAAATCAATCAAAGGTGTGATCATATAAATGTTGCAAGGCTTCAAGTAGAAAAGTTGCCCCCATTTGGAAGGCAAGAGGATGGAAATTGAATTTGGTGTGGTATAGCTGAGGATATGGTGGAGGCGAGGGAGTCTTCTTCAGA
>NW_019154333.1:173841-178652 GCF_002288905.1 Enhydra lutris kenyoni | reverse complement strand
AGGGAGTCTTCTTCAGAAAGATGCTACAAAGTATTATAAACAGCTGGGTTCAAAAGAAGAACATTTGAAAGTCTGGATAAAGAAGATGTAGTTCTTAGATACGATAGAATATTACTCAGCCACCAAAAAACTGAAATATTGTCTTTTTTAAGGATGAGGATGGAACCAGAGGCATAATGCTAAGGGAATAAGTCAGTCATAGAAAGCCAAATGCCATATGATTTCTATCATAAGCATAATATGAGAAACAAGACCAATGAACATAGGGGAAGGGGAGAAAAAATAAAAGATGCATATAGGGAGGGAGGCAAACCATAAGAGACTCAACATTAGGGAACAAATTCAGGGTTGCTGGAAAGGAGGTAGCTGTGACATGGGGAAACTAGGTGTTGGACATTACAGAGGGCATTTGATGGAATGAGCTCTAGGTATTATATGGAACAGATGCATCACTAAATTTTACCCCTGAAACTTAAAAAAATAATAATAATGTTTTCAGGAGAATTCCATAGCTCTTCCCCACCAGCACATAGGAAGATCCCATAAATTACTTGTTGAAAGAGTGAGCTGCCAGATGGAGCTGTCTCAACCTTGTGCCTGGCCACAGGCTGTAAAGCTCAGGGGAGATATGAATAAGAGCAGAGAGGTACCCTCGGAAAATGGGAGTAAGTGGGCTTCCCTGTGTGGGCCATGAAGAGAAGAAGAGCATGTGGCCTGGGACTGACCACTAACCAAAGGGGCACACAGGGAAAAGCTGACAACAGAAGCTGAAACAGAAATCTGCAAAGAAGTGAACTAGAAGTACATCACCACAGAAGTGAAGAGTGGCGTCTCCCCAGAGACCAGTTACCTTCAACCCCTGGACTGGTCGAGTAAGGACAATTCCAGCTGGATTACCTTTAGGTTTCTATCACTCTCAGACAAACACATTCCTATTATATTTGTATACTTTATGACTAATTATTATTTTTTGTAGCATAGTTGACACACAATAATTTGTTAATGTCAGGTGAATATTATATTGATTGGACAAGTTTTTACCTTATATTACAATGGCCAGAAGTGTAGCTACTATCTGTCACCAGAGACACTATTCCAATACAATTGGTCATATTCCCTATGCTGTGCCTTTCATCCCTGTGACTTATTCAACCCACAATGGGAAGACTGTGTCTCCTACACCCCTTCACCTATTTCTTTCATGTCCCCTTCAACTCCCTTCTGAGAACCACCTCTTTCTTATCTATATTGACATTCTGATTCTGCTTTGTGTTTGTTTATTCGTGTGTTTTGCTTTTCAGAACTTAGTGTAATCTTTGCTTTTCAGACAGTAGTGTAATCCTATAGTGATTGTCCTTCCTGCCTCACCTATTTCACTTTAGTGTATGCCCGCTGGGACCATCCATGATCCAAAGGACATAAATCCCATCTTTTTCTAAGAGTGAGTAATTTTCCGTTTCCTCTAGGTTGCTTAACTTATTGTCATATAGTTGTTGGTCATAATTTCTGATGGTTGTTCCTATTTCCTTGGTATTAGTCATGATCTCTCCCCTTTCATTCATAATTTTATTTATTTGGGAACACTCTCTCTTCTTTTGGAATAGTTTGGCCAGTGGTTTATCAATCTTTTTGATTCTATTAAAGAACCAGCTCTAGTTTCGTTATGTGTTCTACTGTATCTCTAGTTCCTAAATCATTGATCTCTATTTTAATCTTGATTCTTTCCCTGCCTTTGTGTGGCAACAAGGGCATGCTGCTAGGCCCCTGAGAGAGGTAGGCTAGGACTCCCAGAGGGGAGGAGCACCCGGAGCATACCAGTCTCACCCACAAACACCTCCACAGCACGCTATATAAGCTCAGGCCGGTGCTCATGTAGGCTGTCAGGATGACCACAAAGTGCTGGTATTTCTTCACACCTACAGGCAGAAAGAGAAAGGGGTCAGGGGGAATGAAACCAGCTCTCTGCCTTGGAACCACACTGAGGTCCTTTGAGGAAACCCTGGGCATCCCCAGAGGGTCTGTGTAGTGGCGTCCTCCTCCTTCCCTGACTAGGGACTATCATCAACCCAGCATAACAGCAGACCCTCACACCCCTTTTGCACTCAGGGTCAATGGGACAGCAAGCTGTCTTCCAGAGGAAGAGCAGAGGCACCAAAACACAGCATCATTCTATTCCTCCAGAATCTCTCTGTGAGAACATATGGGAAAAGTCCCCAGCATCTGAGGAAGAAATGCACTGTTTGGACACTTGAGTATTTCAATTTTGTCATTTTCCAGTGGCCTCTACCTTATGTTTCTCCTTGCAGTACTACTAAAAATGTCAAAATAATTGTTCCTCTAAGAATACAAGTCAGCCATCAGATCTACCCAGAAATGAGACCCTAAGTACCATCTAGATGGGATGTCCTCAAATCTTCTTCTTAGTGGGATGCATTCTGAAGGCTCAACTAGCTTGGATGACCCAGGAACTAGGAAACTGACACCTTCCAGGGGCAGAAGGGACCGGAAGCATGTTGCCAGCCACCCAGACAATGAAAAGGGATGGTAGGAAAACACACTCGGATCATTGGTGTTTTCCTGTTAGAATGATGGCAGAAAAGAGATGGAGGAGAATTCTCAAGGAAGATTCGTAATGAAGGAAGCTTAGTTAAGAGAGCCACTCTGAAACTAGAGTGTGAAGGACAATCATGAAGGAAATCATAGGCCCATCTCCTGTTCAAGTATCTGAGCCCTGTGAACTTTTGACTTCCGGCACAAGGACCTGCTCAGTGGCAAATCCACCACCACCTGGTACACATCCTTCTACTCTGAACTGAAAGAGCAACAATGTAATGCCTGTTAACTGCCAGCACACATCATCATCCTTTCAAAACAAGTGCTTGTGCTTTTCCCTCATGAACCTGTACTCCCTGCTTAAAATCGGAAGCACACCTGATTTCTCTCCACTCTGTGTCTCCCAGATGACTGTCCCTAATTCCCCAAACAGAAGTGTCCTTTTTTTTCCCTTCTTTCCCAGCACCCACTTCTTGACTGACATGATGATGTACCGATGCTAAGGGCCATGAGAGTCTATTTGTCTATCGTCAGGTTATGGCAAACATCAGAGGAAACATTAACATGCCAAAGTCCGCCTCACCTTAAATTCAGATTCCTGAAATTGAAGTGTTCCCAGTTCGGTCATTTCGGAAAATTTCTTTCCAAAGAACCAGCCCTATGTATCAGAATTGAAATGCCTATTTTGACAGAACGTCAGAAATCCATCCAATTTCCTCCATCGTAGTCTATAAGTTACTCTAAATAGCTATACTTGTTTTCACACCACCACCACCAAGAAAACCCTCGCCAAGTCATAAACTCCAAATAACTGTTATCTGACATTTTCCAAAGTGACATAGATTACTTGACATTATTCAAAACTTAATTTCTTAAAAGTACATATTTTCATAAGACCATTAAGAAATTTTTCCAAAACTGTGCCAGAAAAATGACTTATTTAGATATCAATTGGATAATATGGTATAATTGTGTTACCTGAAGCAGCATGATGATTGTATTGTCATGTGTAAGTATATGCTGTTACTCAGGTATTTTTTTTTCTCCCATCGTATTATGTTGCAGAAATCATAAAATATTTTTATTTACATTTCATTTTTATTAATGTGTTTATTTATCTTGTAAGGATTATACTCACTTCTTTGCCAGAGAAATAAAACTCACAAGTAGGCAGAGCGGCAGGATGAGGCAGCAGGGGAAGCAGGCTCTCCTCCCCTGAGCAGGAAGCTCGACTTTGGCTCAATCCCAGGGACTGAACCTGAGGCGCAGGCAACTGCTTAAGCGACTTAGAAACCCAGGTGCCCCAGGTAGAAACTATTTTAATGAAATCACGTCATATTTGCTGCCTGCAAATGCTTATATCCCCTGGGATTTTGCCAAGGAGTTCTGAATTGTCACTTTCCAAGAGACCACACAGCACTGGCCAGTCCTGCAGGGACTTAAAAGGGATGTGGCCCCCTGCATGCCAAGCTCCAGGGATTGCAAAGTCAAGGGGTGAAACCAGCAGAGAGATTTTGGGTCCAAACACTCCAGAGTGCACAGACTGACCTTGGCAGCCAAGACGGGCCTGCCCAGCTGTCACCTGCCTCATCCTCTGTGTCCATGTAAGGACGCCATGCCATGCATGCATGCCATGTATGCAGGCCTCGGAGGCGCCATCCAGTTGTGGAGATGAACCACTGTCCAAAAAAGGCGACCCTCCTAGCAGATTGGAAATTGGGGATGGGTGGGAGGCAAGAGGGAGGTCTGTGCACTAAGGGCCTTTCAAATCAGACACGCAGGGGGAATCCAGTGTTTTCAAAGAGTATCTCTATGTCCCCTGCAGAAGGGGCACCTTGGGATCCAAATTAATGCAACTCACTGGAAAATGACCGACATATGTTTGCATCCTTAGCTCGTAGATCAGGCAATCCGCCCCACAGACAATATTAATAACTGTCAGCCTTGGCTCCAAGGGGCTCCTGGAAGGAACACAAGGCCTACCTGGGGAGGAGAGCTCTGCAGGAAGCACTTTTTTTCTTATTCGACACAGCAAGCATGACTTGGGTGAGGGGCAGAGGGAGAAAGACTCCCCCCTGAGGAGGGAGCCTGATGCTAGGTTTGATCCCTGGACTCCAAGAGCAGAACCTGAGACAAAGGCCAATACTTAACCCACTGAGCCACCCAAGAATTCATAGAGTAACTTTGTGAAACAATCTCGTATAAATAGGAGTTTTATAGAGTAGCAGATGTAAAATGAAAATTTAAGTCTCCTATAT
>NW_019154333.1:167553-173791 GCF_002288905.1 Enhydra lutris kenyoni | reverse complement strand
ACTTTGTGAAACAATCTCGTATAAATAGGAGTTTTATAGAGTAGCAGATGTAAAATGAAAATTTAAGTCTCCTATGTGCCCTCAGGAATATCTTTTTTTAATGAAAAAAAAAATGTAGTTAGTTAACATACAGTGCAGCATTGGGTTCTGCAGTAGAATTCAGGGATTCATCACTTATAGCCACCACTCAGAGCTGGTCACAACAAGGGCCTTCTTCAATGCCCATCATCTATCGACCCATCCCCAACCCACTCACTCCATGATCCCCCAGTGTGCAGGGATGCCTTCACTCTGAGAGTTCTGTCATGAGCCATCGCCATGGTGACCTGATGACAGGCACCCTGCCTTCCGTTTCCACTGCCACTCTGTGAGCCGAGCCCCTTGCAATTTGGTGAACAGGGGTAAAGGTCCCCACGATGGGAAATCTCAGCTGCTGTTCTACGGGTATGTGCCTATCGATTTTCTCAATTCTCTTCTCTCAAGATGACAGCCTCACTTTTATAGAGACTGGGTTCTTCTCTTTGGCTTTTCCTTTCCACCTGCTGATTTCTTTTCCTGGTTCGATGCATGTATTTCTTAGTTTTTCTCTGTTATTTCAGTGTGAATTCTTGGTGAAGCTGTCTTCCTTAAATAGCTTCTACGTTCAGAAAACTGTACTATTCTTGAATGCCAATTTCAGACACAGTCATACAGTGAACACACAGGTCACACGCCACTCTGTTGTCCCTGGATCAAGAGAATCTTGGTGCAACCCAGGCAATACATTTGAGGGGAAGGAATTGCCAGTCACTTCTTCTCAATGGAGATGACAAAATTGGAGAGGAATGGTCAACAGTCAAAATGCAGCTGTTTTTAGAAGGAGAGACACTGGAAGATATCGGGGTGTTTTCATGGGTTGATGTGGAGTGTTTCATGGGCCATCTGCATGATGCATGGGAGTGGATGGGAATGGACTGTGACACCGGGTAGGTGGAAAGAACACTCGGCAGCTGCATAGTAGACTGTCAGTCTCAAAGATACTGCTGGGCTGAGTTCTCAAGGCCCAGCCTATGGAGGGAGACAGGAGACTCCCTAAACCTATAGTCTCCAGAGGGCATCAAGAGACCTGCGAGTAGACACGGGATGTTGGGGAGGAATGAGAGAGTAGGAGGGAACTCACTCCAGCCAGCGTAGCCTCACTTCCATCCAGGCTCCTCAGAACAGTCCTCACATCAAGAGTAGGCCATTCAGCATCATACATCTCCTTCCTGAAACCAACCATCCCCAGCCCACATGACCACCTCCATGTTAATTCTTACCATGAACTGCTCCTCAGAATTGGCCAGCTGAAGGAAAGTGAATTCCCGGCAGGGATAGTGTGACAGTTGGGAGTGGAATGGCCTAGAGTTTGAATCAGTTTGGGAGCCAAGCAGAACACCAGTAGCAGTGGGGTTCAACTGGCCTTCAGGAAGGTCGTGGGTGACTGTGCTGATCTTACAAAGAGGAGGGGGAACGTGGCCAATGCTACACGTTCCTGGTGCTTCACTAGGACTCCATTTGGAAAAAAACCACCTCATATTTTATGCCAGGGCCCCAAACACAGATGAGTGAGGACTGAGTCTGTTCTCGGGGCACAGACACCTCCTGCAGGGCACTTGCTCTCCCCTACAGAAACACTGGCACAATGGGATTTGAGATTGTAAGGGCAGCTCTTGGTTCAGGGGTTCAGGACATTTTCTGAGGGGCCCTGAGTTTGTGTCAGGGGCTCGGGGATCTCCATCCACAGGGACACAATGACATTTCTGTCCCAGATCCATCACGCATCAGGGTGGCAACTCTGGATGGTCCCTTCACCACCCTACATTTCAGTGCCCACCACTGGCAAATGGGGCTTCCAGCCTGTTTCCACTCCCATCGGTGCTGCTGTGGGTAGGACAGGAGAAACAGGCAAGGATTCTATGCTGGCTGTAATGTGTTGTTCTCATATGAAGGATAAAAAGGGTGCTTCCATCCTCCCATGCAGTGGAGCCATCCCAAGTCCCATGTCCGGATTCATACACAGCCAGCCGTCTAGCTGATTCCATAGGCAGTCCATTCCTCAACACCTACAGAGCAACTGGGAAGCATCCCATCCTTTCCTATGTCCCAGGGGCTCCTTGTATTCAATCACTTGGGACACCATGATGGCACACTAACGTCTAGGCCGGAGGGCAGGGAAACGGGGCACAGAGGGTACTCAAGAACACTCTCGGGTAGGTGTGGCTGCTCAGTGGGATGTGAACCCAGGCCATCAGGCATGCTCACTGCACTCTGCTGTATTTCTGTAATGTCTCTGCTAAATACAAGCAGTTGCCCACAGAACCTGTGGGTCTGGGAGGGGGGCAGAATTCAGAGCACAAGACATGGCGACATCTTCCTAAGTCCCACCTGGAGGGAGGAATGCCTGCTGGGCAGCTGGTGAGTAGGGACAGGAGACAGTTGGACTAGAAGTAAAGAATGCCAAATCCCCCTATGGTCTTCTGACAACAAGATGCCAACACTGCTCTCTATTTCTATTTGACTCCCAGCAATCTGTGTGGAGCATCCCGCTGAGGATATGGAGCCACCCACAACCACGCCGACCCCTCCACAACCACCAAAGAAGAAAGTCCGGTTCTTCCTCCAGGATTGGGTATACACCATCAGGGACACCAAGGAAGGTACCTTGGATATTGACTCATTACGTTGATTGGAGACGCATTCTCCCACTCAGTGACACAGACATCACCGAAGCTTTCAAAACTGCTGAGACACAATTTCCTACGATTTCACTGGTAGCAGTTTTCCTCTATGCCGTCCATCACCATTAAGTCCAGAATTCAAGATGAAATTCTCATTCAAACTGGATCCAACGGGCACAGGAAAAAAGTGTCTACTAGCTGAAGGCATGGATCTTAGGTCTTTTTGGAACACAGGTCCATATAGCTCTCTCCAGAAAACATGGTTCTTAGATGTGTAGGAAGGAAGAGACTACATTTTCCACCAGTAACGCTGAACAGAAAAATGGAACAGAATAAGACAGGAGGTTTCACGATCTCCCCCCTCCACTTCCGTCCATTAGCCACATCTTACATGGGTGTGCTAGGTACCTTAAAAGGAACAAAACGAGCTCAGAACATTTGGGGAACTAAAGTACCCAGTACATTCCACGTGTTTGCCATTCTACAAATTGGACAAGTACATTCTGTGACGTCTTCTCATTCTGGAAATAGATGGAAATCTGTGAACGAATGTCTAAGAAAGCTGGGTTCCCAATAGCCATAGACAGGCACAGCCCCCAAATCCATCATGGGAGGAAAGGACACATTAAATGGCATCCATACACATCATGGAGTGCTATTCAGGCATAAGAAGAAACAAAGGTTTCCAATACTTTAGGAAATAGATGGACCTTGGAAACTTAACACACATTTTGAGAGAAAACACACAAGGAAAAAGGTACATTACACGATCCCAGGCTTTGAGGAAACTAGGGTAGGGACAACTGTAGACCCAGAAAGTGGAAAGTATGGTGCAGGGAGGAAAGGGGGAGGGTCGGTCATGTTGTCACGGGTACAGAAGTTACATGAGATAATATGGCAATGCTTTCCACATAGATGGCAGTGCTGTCTACAAAGCATCAGGAATGTGAGCAGTGTCACTGAACGTACACGTACTAACAAATACAACCGTAAATATTACTTAGATTCCATCACTGAAAAACCCACTACTCCAAGGCAATAGAGGACCGATAGGGTCACAGCAGAGATGCAGGGAAGACAGCTGAACAGGCCCTATTACCAGGTGAACAAGTGACAAGCTGGCTTGGCTTCACAGTGGGCAGGAGGGCTCAGGGGACTGCGCCCTGAGACCCAGTGTGCCTTGAATGTTTCCCAGATTGATGCTGATGGGTTCCCACTGATCACACCGCCCCCCGTGTTTGAAAGCCAAGGCCCCATTTCCCTTTTCCATCCTGCTCCCCTCCTCGGTGTTTCTGTGTACACCAAGGACATTGGCCCAGCAGCAGGTCAGGCCTTGCTTGGTCACACTTCACATCCATTCACTCTGGCCCTGCATCCACATCCAGCAGAATTAACTCCCCGAGTCATTCCTGAGTAGCGCAGCCAATGTCCTGACAGCTCCTCTGTGTTCTCCTAGACCCTGTGGAGTGCCAGTAGAACGACCTTCCTAGGCACTGGACAGAGGAACGCACCCCAACTCTCTCTGAGGTAAGCTCGCCTCTTTCTCACAGACCGAAATGTTCCTTCCTTGATTTCTTCCATCAATGGAGGATGAAAATCTGGCACTTTACCTCCCAGGGGAAGGGGGAAGCAGTCTCCCCTTGTGGAGGTATGCTGGGTCCAACCTCTTATGGACAGTGGACCCAGAAAGAGTGATGATACAGGACACCCTCGGTTACAAACTCGATGGGATCAAACACCTCCTTCAGCAGAAAAGGTTTCTCCTTGAAAAAGAATGTTCTACCTGTTGATCAGAATGGACCTCTGGAGATCTGCCATGAAAAGCTCCAGCATCATTCAAAGTCTTCTCTTTAACTCGGGTGGGGGGACATGGACTCAACCACGGGACCTCATCCAATTAACTGCCTGAAGTCCTCCCCAAACCAAAATGCTGGCCCAAGAACGTACAGGATGCTGGGATCCTCACTGTGTTTTCTTTTGCCCAATCACAGGTAGACGCTGGGAGAAATTACAGCCGTATGTATTTAAGAGCATCGGGCTCTGGGAGGAAATCTAGAATACAAAGAAGCCTGCCCCCAATTCTGGGTTCCAACAAGGAATGGGGGTTGGGGGATACTGACTGAGACTGTCCAGTGAGACATGGTCACCATGTTGTACAGGTCCTGGAAGAACTAGTACATATGGAAGGGGTGATTTGTGTGCATGTGGNCCTGGAAGAACTAGTACATATGGAAGGGGTGATTTGTGTGCATGTGGGATGAAGGCCCTGTGTGTGTGAGTGCATGGTTGTTTGTTTGACTGTGTCTATGTGTTATGCTTGTGAACACGAATGTGTGCCTTTCTCAGGAGATCTTTCTCACACTTTCATCACAATCAAAGTGTCACCCTTCCGAAACACTCTCATCACCCTGGCACACTTTACATACTTCTTCCCCTGCTCACCACAGATGTACCTGGAGGAGTTTTAGTTTGCTTTTCTGAGACGGGCATGGTGTAGAGATGAATGATCCAAACCCTTGACCTCCTACTTGGAAAGGCAAAATTTGAGCTCAGGTTTTAATCTGAAAGATTCTCTGGCCTACACACCTGTGTTAGTCCCTCAGGTAGGGGGTCATGATGTACCATAGGCGCTAGCTAGCAGAGGGGCACCAGCATCTCTGCATATAGCAAAAATCCTAGGTTCTACGAAGGTCCCCAAAAAGACCCATCATGACACAGTGGCCTCCAAGGTCACAGAAGCTGGGGCAAGGATAGAAGCCCATGTTAAAGATTACAGCCTGGTCCCTGGGCTCAAGTGAAATGAGAAAAGCCACATCCTCGTGCTAAAGCCCATAATGCTGGAAAGGGTGTGACCCCATGGAGGACAGAACAGGGCAACATCGGTCATAGCCGGTCTCAATGTGTACACATGAAAAATGGCAGAAAAGCATAACAGAGGGAATTTAGTGTACTTGATAAGATTTCTGTAAGCCTCAGGAAGGTTCAAATTCTCCAAGCAAACACTCAGACACCACTGGTAAATAGGAAATCAAGGTCAAGCTTGGTTAGAAGCTTTGGACCCAACACTCCCGGGGCAAATCTCCTGCAAAGCAGGCCTACAGCATGTCATCACACACTCCATAACTCCTCTGTGTAAGGAACTTCCCACTGATCAGACCACCTGGCAGGGTTTTTACAGCCACTGTCTTCATGGGAAACATACACACACGGTACAGCTCAAGAATAGTGGAAGGAATCTATCAAACTCATCAACGGTGCCATCTCTTTACATAAGCTATGATGTCAGTGTTCTCAAGCGTTGTACATGGGATTTTCTGAGGACAAATGATGAGTGAAGACAACTACTAGGCTTCTTTTCTGAGGGTTGAATTCAGCTCGGCAAGAAAGGATGCTCTTTATGCTGTGCAAAATCTTACAGAGACATGATGCTTATAGTCACAGCATATGGGGGTCTTGGGTCCAGAACTCATTTCCAAAGAAGCAGCATGTGACACCTTAGTGGCACGTCAGTCAGGAGAGGTTATGGGACTCAGTCCTCA
>NW_019154333.1:165011-167350 GCF_002288905.1 Enhydra lutris kenyoni | reverse complement strand
AAAATTTGAGCTCAGGTTTCAATCTGAAAGTTTCTCTGGCCTACACATCTGTGTTAGTCCCTCAGGAAGGGGGTCATGATGTACCATAGGTGCTAGCTAGCAAAGGGGCACCAGCATCTGTGCATACAGCCAAAAACCTAGGTTCTACGAAGGTCCCCCAAAAGACCAATCATGACACAGTGGCCCCCAAGGTCACAGAAGCTGGGGCAAGGATAGAAGCCTATGTTAAAGATTGCAGCCTGGTCCCTGGACTCAAGTGCACAGAGAAAAGCCACATCCTCGTGCTCAAGCCCATAATGCTGGAAAGGGTGTGAACCCATGGAGGACAGAACAGGGCAACATCGGTCATAGCTGGTCTCAATGTGTACACATGAAAAATGACAGAAAAGCATAACAGAGGGAATTTAGTGTACTTGATAAGATTTCTGTAAGCCTCAGGAAGGTTCAAATTCTCTAAGCAAACACTCAGACACCACTGGAAAATAGGAAATTAAGGTCAAGCTTGGTTAGAAGCTTTGGACCCAACACTCCTGGGGCAAATCTCCTGCAAAGCAGGCCTACAGCATGTCATCACACACTCCATGACTCCTCTATGTAAGGAACTTTCCACTGATCAGACCACCTGGCAGGGTTTTTACAGTCACTAACTTCATGGGAAACACACACACATGGTACAGCTCAAGAATAGTGGAAGGAATCTATCAAACTCATCAATGGTGCCATCTCTTTACATAAGCTATGATGTCAGTGTTCTCAAGCATTGTGCATGGGATTTTCTGAGGACAAATGATGAGTGAAAGACAACTACTAGGCTTCTTTTCTGAGGGTTGAATTCAGCTCGGCAAGAAAGGCTGCTCTTTATGCTGTGCAAAATCTTACAGAGACATGATGCTTATAGTCATAGCATATGGGGTCTTGGGCCCAGAACTCATTTCCAAAGAAGCAGCATGTGACACCTTAGTGGCACGTCAGTCAGGAGAGGTTATGGGACTCAGTCCTCACACAGAAGCCAGGTTAGGTTTCACATGTATTGGATTGACTATTTGGCTTTCATCGGTCTCACTTTAGCTACAAAGACAAAAACCATCTTCTTGTTTCCTTCCTACTCCTCTCGCATCCATTCCTCTCTACACCAAGAAAGCCTGGCAGCAGTGCAGTCCATACTTCCTAAGCACCCACATGCAGAGACTTGCCTCCTGTCTTCATCCATCCTAACTCCCTGCCTACTTCCTGCGCAGCCACACCAGTGTCCTCACAGTGGCTCTGTATCCTCCTACCTCTCCACGAGGACCTGATGGAAGAGCTACCCATTTTGAGGGCAGAGGAAGAAACTACGCCTCTCCCTCAAGTAAACTCATTTTTCTATAAGATTTTATTTATTTGAAAGAAAGAAAGACAGAGAGATAGAGAGATATATAGAGTGCACAAGAGCACAAGCAGGGGGAGTAGCAGAGGGAGAGGAAGAAGCAGGCTCCCCTTTTGAGCAGGATGCCCAATGTGGGGCTCCATCCCAGGACCCTAGGATCAGGTCCTGAGCTGAAGGCAGAAGCTTCAATGTCAGCGCCACTGGGTCCCCTTGGTAAAGTCATTTTGTGCTTCTGAGAGACAACCAGTGTTTAATTTCTCTTTCCATGAACATCTGAACATGTACATGCCAGAGGGTAGAGACAATTTCCTTGGTGCTGAGAGTCGGCAGTGAGTTTATACCATTAACAACCCTATTTAGATGGGCACTGAGAAAACATCATCACCATTCCTTAGGCAATGGATGGTCATGAGCATTTTCCAGGAGGTCATTCTATCTATGGAAAATAGCTTTGAAATGAGTTGCTGAAGAAAATGGACTTGGGAGATTTGACATTCCAAACTGGATCCATTTCTGGAGGTCATTTTCTCCTTCTTTGGATCATAAACTCAATGCCTGCATCCCATCTAGCTTGTTTACGACACCAAGGCCACAGAGATGTGTGCACATGGTGTGCACAGGGTGCTGTGATCCTCACTGGTTTTCCCTTTCTCCAACTGCAGGAGGCGGCAACCAGAAATGGACCATGTACATGTTCTCCCATCAGTAACTTTTGGGGGACAGATCTAGCTGAAGAACAAGATAGGGCTTTCTCTCCTCCTTTGGAGCTTCCCCCATTCTGAGTTCCTGCTGGGGACAGAGGCTGGGGTGGACTGAACAAACAGAGTGTCTTGTAGAAAACCAGGACCCTGGTCTACAGTGCTGTAAACCAGTAGGTCATTCAGGTGGTGTGCTTGGTGTGTCTGAGAGTTGGGGCTTCTTTTTGTGTGGGTCAATGTGACAGGACTGGGCATGTGGGTTTGATGAGTGCATG
>NW_019154333.1:120126-164310 GCF_002288905.1 Enhydra lutris kenyoni | reverse complement strand
CTAGGATACTTGTGCTTACATTGAATGCAACCCTGCCACACAGTGTTCTTCTGAAGAAATATAATATCCTAAAAGAGGTCAGAGACAGGGAGGAGTGGCATAGGTTGGTCCTGGCAAAGAAATGATCTTGACAATGACCACAACATAGTCACTGATTGGAGGATCTTGCCTGTCAGTAAAATGTAGCATGCATATTAGTGTTTACCCTCTTTCGGATTGAAGAGGTCACCCTGATTCAATTCCCTGTAGCTAAAGTTCAGAGTCAATGTTTCTTTCTCTGTTCCTGCTCCTTGCCCTGACCTTTCTTGATGTGGCAGCAGCTTGCTCAGTCCATATCCATTTAACCCAACATCTCCATACACTCCCGTGCATGCCTGCCCCAAGCTAAACTCCCTGAGCTCTTCTTGCCGAGCCCCACCAGTGGACTGAGCATTCTGTGTCTCTCTCCCTAGCTTCACTGGATGGACAGGAGGGTGAACGTTCCACGTGAATGACAGAGGAAGACACCCCATTTTTCACCAGGATGGTACATTGGCCTTTCTTTATGGGAGACACAAAATTCTGGCATTTTTAATCAAGATCACATAGAAAAATCTCAGCGTGCACAATTTACAGGGTAGGGAGAAGTTTGAGTGAGAATCCGTTACCAAATGCTACCGAATCCCAAAGACATTGCAGGGGGGCAGGACAGCCACAGCAAGATCATCTACCAACTGTAGGGCAGTGAGCTTTGGTACAGGTAGCAGCTATTCCTCCTTGCCAACTATTTTGTCCAATGGGACCCGGAACATGGGACCTGTAGGAAGACTGGGCACATTTGGGCAGGACTCATTTTGCTCTCTTCATACTTTGGGGCTCACGGGCCTCTAGCACACTTCCCCATCTGGTTTTCTCCCGTCCCCCAGGGAACAAAAGAGCCATGCAAACAGGACAAAGCTTGATTTGGTGTTCATACTGTTTTCTTTTCTGAAATCACTGGTGTCCCTGCTGGAAGGGGATGGCGGTAATTATTCTGTACTCTAGAGTCACTCACTTGTTTGCAACAACCTGGGAAAGGGGAAAGGTGGGGCTTCCTCGCAGGCTCCATGATGAGAACCACCCTGATTCCTGGTCCTGCGGAACTGAGAATAGGGTCGGAATAAAAGAAAGGGATTTTCTGGGGAAAGACCTGTGGCCTCATGGCCCTGTCCCCGGAAACTACTCCGCTGCTCTTAGGTGGTGCAGGTTTGGGTGCAGGGAGTAGGTGTGCCTTGGAGATGGACTATTTCATAGCTACATCAGGCCCTGTAGCTCCAATAGGAGGCAGAGTTTCTATTCACATCCCGCTCCTCTCTAGGACCTTTCAGCCTCCATCCAGAAAGGGCCAACTGCAGCTCAGTCCATACTGATTAGCTCCTCACCTCCACACATTTGTCCACAAGTGCATATCAAGTAAAGCTCCCTGAGCGATTCTCGAAGAGCCCCGTTGGTTCCCGATGCTCTCTGTGTCTATCTACCTAGATCCCCTGGCTAGCCTGTGTGATGGCCTTGGCGTGGACAGCACAGAGGGAGAGGTCACATTTTTCATCAAGGTGGTAAGTTAGCCTTTCTTCAGGTGACTTACAGCATCCCTTATTCTCTTATACTCGAAATCAGATCTGAACACCTCAGCACGTACAATGTCCTTGGTGGGGAGATCATTGCGGGAGTGTCTGTTACCCATGGATACCTGATTCCAAAGACTCTGCAGGAAACAGCAGGTTCAGTTACAGTCCACAGGGTAGTGAGCTTTTTCATGGGTGCTACTGACACCACGTTGCCACCTGTTTTGTCCAATGGACCCAGGGCATGCAACCTCTAGGTGGATTCCATATCACTGCCCATGACCCTGCCCATCACCAAGAGAACAAAAGAGCTGTGCACACAGGACAATGCATGATTTGATGTCCATAATGTTTTCTTTTCTGAGATCGCAGGTGGCCCTGCTGGAAAGGGAGAATGGTAAGTATGCTGTACTCTAGAGTCACTCATTGGTTTGGAGCAACCTGGACAATGGGCAAGGTGGGGTTTCCTTGCACGCCCATCTTGAGAGCCACCCAGAATCCAGATCCTGCTACAAGGAGACTTAGGGTCATGTTCTGGACCGAGACCCGAGGCCTCAAGACCCTGCCCCAAAAGCTACTGTGCTGGTCATAGGTGCTGTAGAGTTGGGTGTTGGGCAGGAGGTGTGTTTACATGGGAATGCATGTGCTGTGATTCTCAGGGTTGGTGTGTTTGTCCGTTGGGTGAATGGTATGTTCTCATACATGTCTGTTCCCTTCCACATGGCGATTAATGGTGTCCACTTTCTGAGGGAAGTTTCCCATCACCATCACGTCATGAACGTCCATGCATGTGAAAACTCTTCAACACCTACAATTTAAATAGGTGCTCTTTCCTTGCAAATACACATCAATTCCCCCTAGAAAACAGATCCTGTCGCTAACTAGGAAGGGGGAAACTGTGCCCCAAAGACACAAGTGTGTCTTTTCCAATCCCTGTTTCTGAGTCAGTGTCCATGGGTCTCTCTCGTCATGGTACATCTCAGGCATGAAAGGTCACAGTACCTCCCTCTCGACACTTCACTCACACACACGTCTCTGCATCAGAAGCCCCATGATGCATCTTCCCAACCTCATTGGAAGCACTCAGTGTTGGGATACACTCCTTCCTTCTGCAGGCGGCTTTTGGGGCAGCCTCATGCAACAGCCCATTCAGGGAGGACCCTGAAAAAGGAGCAGTGGCCAGGAATAGATGGCGCCAATTCACTCCGTGTTTTCCCATGGAGATCTACCATTTCCCTGCAAATACTGTGTCTAAGAATTAAACTGGCCTTCTCCCAGGGGAATTTACACACCCACCACTGGTCCTAGCTGGGGCTCTCTGAGGTGGGCCCAAAAGGTGGCCTATCAAAGGAGAAATGAGGTCGTCTTCAGGGACTGAGCATCACTGTGTGGACCTGGGCACCCTCCATGCAGGAACAAAGGGTGCTCTGTGCATTGCAAAGTGGCGAAAGAGAACTCAAACCTCAACAGGCGTGACGGGCCAATCACTACACATTTCCCTGGCCATCTGTCCATGCAAGAGGGGCTTGTTTTTTTCAGAAGGTTTGGACCAAAAGACAAGTCAAGGGAGTTCATTGCCTGGGAAGGGAAACAGAGCCAAATCAGGGTTTCAGGGTTCTTTGGCAGCAAAGAAGACTTTCTTTCGTGAGAAACACATATTTGAACAGAAGCTTATTTTCCATCATCTCTTTTCCTCACTTGCATGTGTGGGATCCACGGGATTACCTTTTGCTACTCTCTGAGGGCACTCAAGAGGCTGTTCCTGGGTAGTTGAGCCAGTCTGAATTCCACGAATTGCATACAAAGTCTCAAATTTTCTGCATCCTTCCAAAATGGGTTTTGGGCTTGAATTTCTGGTTTGGGTCCTCACTACCCTAGCAGACAATGGCACAGCTCAGCATCCTTTGGATTCACATTGCCTTCATGATGCCTTANGCACAGCTCAGCATCCTTTGGATTCACATTGCCTTCATGATGCCTTATGTTGAGCACCTTTTCATACATCTGTTTGGCCAGTCATTTGTTCCCTTTGAGCACAGTCTATTCAAGTCTTTTCCTCAATTCTTTCATTTGGTGAAGTCCCATCCTTCTTTTCTTTTTTGTTTTGTTTTGTTTTGTTTGTTGTTTTCTGTTTTGTCAGTGAACACACCTTTTCTGTAATATGGATTGCAAATGGTGTCTCCAATCTGTGGGCTGCCTTTTTATTCTGTTCGCTGTTTTAGAAGATGATGCTTTTTCTAGGCGGTCCTCTTGTTAAGCATCATGATGCCATCATGAGCGCATTTATTTGGGCATTTCTATTTCACTCCTACATGCCCCTGCCTATTTATATGCCAGCACCATCCTGTTGACTCAGGGGACTGATCCAAGGTATTGGAAGTTCAGCTTCTAGGGACCCACCACCTACTTCTTCATATTCAGAAACGTTTTGACTCCTTGTGTTCTTTGTGGTTCCATATCTATTCTAGCAGTTTCTCTGTTTTGAGAACATGACATTGTGCTTTTGGTCAGTACGGCACTGAATCTGTTCCCCATTTATTCTAGGAACTGGGGGTTCACCTTAATCTCTTAGGGCCCAAAGTCCTCCAACAGTGCCTGGTGGGTGTGCATGAGCCCAGGAATGTCTTACATATCAACGGCCCTGTCAGGCCAGCCAATAAGGCTGGAGAAATACACGGGAGAGCAGGGCTTGTCTCTCACTCTTGGTTCGTTTCTAATGCTGAGCTAACCAGGAAAGAGTCTGTCTAGTATCCATTTTACACAGTCGTTTATTATCTCAATGAACTATAGGGAAATCATCAAGGAAACAAAAACGTCCAGTTGCTCACTCCCACTAACCACATGTCAAGAGTCCCATAACGACTGGAGTTTTAGATGGTTGCACTGGGAGGGGACAGCAGTCATGGGCATGCAGAACTGACACTGAGGTGACTGCTGCAGCATCCTGGTCTCATTAGAAGGGATGAAACTCCAATCCCTGTCTCCTCGAAGGGCTCTGCCTCCAACAGCACCGTGAACATTTGACAGCAGGTCAAAAGGATCAAGCAGATGCTGCATGGTCCATAGATATCTCAACAGAACTGGGATGAATGGGTGAGGCAGTCTCTCTCATAACAGCATTGCTCCTGTTTCAGTTCCTATAGATTTGCGTGTAGAGAGCATCGACGACGCCAACAGTGAGGACGAAGTCTCTTCAGTTAGGGAACAGCACAGAGGCAGGGGACAGTGGGACAGGGCTCCTGGGAACAGGGGGTTGCCACTGCCACTCTGGAGAATGAAGAAGGTGGATAAAAAAACCATCAAGGAAAGGGAAGCATTGGCAACAGGCATGATTTGCTCATTTCATAGTTTCTGAATGAAAAGAACAGACATTGTGTCCATGGGCCTTTAGGGTAGGCTGGGTTTGTCATCACCACTAGACTCCTTGGGTGGCTCTTTTAAGGATCTTTCCCATCAAACCTGCTCTTGCCTCCCATTGTCACTGCCACATGTCAAAGATGGTCTCTTTGCTCATGGTCTCTCGGAAATGGTGCACAATAGATTCTGGGTCTTTCTTGGAATGGGCCCAGACCTGGTCATACTCATGACTTGTGGCCACAACCACCCTCTCTTGTGCAAAAGAACCAGGACACTACGTTCTATTGGGAGCCAGGATGTGGAAGACAGGCAAACTCTCTCCCTCATAACGTCCAGTACCAAAACTTCCTGGTTCTGTCCAAGCTGCTGTACCTTCAAGGGGACTCCCAGAGCTGGAGAAGGTAAAGCAAACTTCCCCTGGATTCACTACACAGGCTCCCATGTCCCTTAGCTTCTGCCAGCCTTCACACCCCAGCTGAGTCTGACCTGTGGACATGTTCCCAAGGGAAGGACGCCCCCATACAGCTGCCCTGGAGACGCCCTGTGGCAGGCCAGGGTCCCCTAAGCCTGTGTGAAGGGGCTTCAGGAGCTGCTTCACACTTCCTGTGCCAGGTCCACTCTACCTCTCAACAGCTGTCATCTAGCCATAGCACAAAACTTCTTGGGAGATGGGCCAGGGAGTCACAGCTCCACGCACAAACCCACCTCTCCGTCACAGAGCCCTGGCCATGCTCCCCACCCCCCAGTCATGCCCAAATTGCAAATGTTCCTCAGGCCTGCCCAGGACCCTACATACATCCCTGCCCCATCCATTCACTGCCAGCCTCAGCAGGAGCTCTGGTAGGAATCCTGTGATTCAGTGACCACACCACTGGACATTTTCCAGGTCTGCCCTGAACAGCTGAGGGTACCTGGAGAATTTCCTGTGCTCCCATATCCATTCATCCTCTGTAACACTTATGGAAACAGAGGGCGCTGCATTAACTTGAAACATGTCCCTGGGGAGGTCATCTCAGTCACTGGGGAGACATGGCTATGGGGAGGTGGAGAGCAGTCTCTCCCTGCAGTTCCCCAGCAATCCCGGAACCATGACAGCTGCTCCCAGCACAGAGGGATCAGGGGGTTGATTCCGTGGAACCAGGGTATCTCCTCTCTTTCCTCGGTTGCCCCCTCTTGGACAACATTATGACTGGTGGACCTTGGCAGGAGGAAGGACATGGAGCATCACTAGGGGAGGAGGAGGAGGAGGAAGGGGAGCAGGGAGGGACAGGAACAAGGACAGAGGAAGGCAAAATCCTGCAGTCAGTCTTAGGGACAGTGACAGCCTCGGAGGGAAAGGATCACACAGATGGGCTTCTGGGTTTTGGAGAGAATCGGAGGTGGGAAGAGCAGGTGGGCAACCAGAGACCCACCTGCACTCTGCAGAGATCAAGTGACCAAGACCCTGGAGGACTCAGAGCTGGGGTGTCACCCAACTGAGGGCAGAGCCCATCATCCCCAGAGCAGCAGGCCCGAGGTCGTCAACTGCACTAACTCCCCTTTGTCCTCTCTCACAGCTACCCCAGCCTCCTTGCTGCTCTCTGACCTGGAGCAGGATTCCAAAGAAGAAGACAATTCCAACAAAAGGAGCCACATTGCTCCTGTAATTCATTTCTACCTCCATTTCTTGGGCTTCCTCTCTCATATGTCCATAAGCTCCTCCTCCCAGCTCTTCCCCTTTCCATGCTTTGATGACGCCCACCTTGAAAGCCCTAATCTCTGGCAGGCACTCAGGATCTGCATCTGAACTGTCGCATGAAATCCCAGGGTATCCCTCCTCAGCCTTATCCTAGCATCACCCTGACAGCTCACCACTGAGTCTGAGAAGCAGCCCTGGACAGCAGAGCCAGGAGTAGGCCAGGGAGTCGGCAAGGCACAGCTCACCCTGCTGGAGGGGCTTCAGGAAGGGAAGCTGGGCCTGGGTGTCCCCACTTGGTTCTCCGCTGCCTGGGAGTCTGTGTTCATGCCCTGTTCTGCTCTTCCTTTCAGCTCTCAAGAAGCTTCCCTTCTGTGGACTTGACAGAAACAGCAAGGGAAGCAGAAGAAGAGAAGGATTTGGGAATGGGGTAAGTTGGGCAGGAAAAGGGGCAGGCAAACATGGACACATACTTTCCCTCATTGCCCTGACTTTGTTGTGGGCATCTTGGGAAACAACACAAAACCCAGGGTGCTGCCCTGGCCTCTAACCACAAAAAGGAGAGAAGAGGAAGGTCACAGTTCCTGTAGGCACTAAGAAGCCTGACAACATCCCATGGGGAACCTCCACCTGATCCGTGCAACTCCCTGTGGTGGTTGGGAGCTGTCGTCCAGGAGCTGCTGCTCTTGGAGGAAGGGCACTGGCTGTCTGGAGGGACTGGACCCCAGGCAGCACATGCACTGTGCTCCTCTGGAAAAGGGCCCCACACCCCATTGACCCCTCACTCTGCATGACCCAAGCCTTTCCCTCCCACCCTGCAAAAGTCAGGAGATGGCTTGCTTCTGAACAACACTAGTCAGGAAGAGAGAGTGGTGGGGTGGCCCCATCTCCCACTTCAGGCACCTGAGAAATGAGCAAACAAGACAGGCCCCGAGGTTCATAGGAGCAGGAGAGTTCACCCCTCCCAGCACTGCATCCTTTTGGGCACGGAATAGGCCCCATTCTCTGGCTGAGTCATGTATGCTGGCCAATCCTGTAGGACCTGACCAACACATCCAGTCCCCTGAGCCTCCAAGACGACTCGCGGGAGGTAGCGGGTTCCCTCATGGCACCATTTAGCTATGTGAGTTTGATATTCTAGAGACTCTCCTCAATCCCTCAATCTGCAGGGAAGACCCATCAGGGAAAGCCCTCCCTGCCTGCTTCCACCTTGCCCACCACCTGCCCACAGCATGGGACCCATGCAAACCCACTTCCCATGGGAGTCAGGAGCATGCCTTCTCTGTCACACTACCTGCAACACTCGTGTGGGAAAAGGCTCCCCCCACAGAGAACGGCATGTCTAGGGCTCTCAGAGAGCCTGGGGAAGGGACAGTCCAGCAGGAGGAGGACCGGGCAGTAATGGAGCAAGAAGGTCAGTGAAGGGGCCTGAGCGACCCTGGGAGTGTAGCCTTCATTCAGCCCCAGGGGGCCCATGGGAAACTTCCCTTTCTTCATGTCATACACGGGTTCTGCAGGGAAACCTCTACCTCAACACCTCAGAAGACACGTCCCACAAAACCCCAAAGGCCTCTCGTAAGACCTGCTCCAGGCCACTTGCCACTCACTATCTCATACAACTCCACATGTTGTCACCACAGCTACACCACAGGACAGTCTGCCCATGACCCTGAGGCACCAGAGTCTCCTGGGGTGCTCAAAGGGAGCCAGCAGGGCCCTGGGGCCCCACTTGCGGCATCGATTTGGGCCCGGAGGAAGATTCGACATGAAAACACAAGGAAACATGCCTGCAGGAATGGCTCTCCTACATCTGACCTCCGTAGGCCAAAAAGAAGACTTCTGGGCAGCTCACCAGAAGATGATGAGGCAAGACAAGAGGACCCTCTTAGCCGCCACACCCAGAGTTGGCTGCCCAGGCCTGTTGATGACTGACACTTGGAGCAGGAGGCAACAATATGGGCCTACAATAGTCCATTGTTTGGTGGGACTGGGCCTTCCTAGAACTGGGGGTCACAGTAGCCTTCCAGTCTTTTCCCCTGTCTGCTTCAGGGACTGCTCCTCCTTCCGCTGTCCTCCAGTCCCCAGCAACAATGCAGAGCATGACAGATGCAGAAAGAAGCAGGACTGCCAGGGCTCCTTGACCACCCTGGAATCAACTTGAGGGGCAGCAGCCACCCCAGCTGTATTCCCCCAGTGTGCCACCCCTGAACCACCCCTGTCGCTTCCACGTGCCTGACCATGACCAACGCTGGGCTCAACACTGGCAGTGGCCCCATAAAATGGGCCCCGCTCAGTCCGTGTGTTTTGCAGTAGCAACAGGTGTAGGGAGGATAGGCTATCCTTAATCTGAGCTCGACTTATGGAGAACCCAGACACCATGGCAGAGGAACTAGGGCACCAAGTACATCAATGCACCTCTGGGAAAACATGGGCCTCAAGCACGGCAAAGCTAGACACCTAGGGCATACAGAAATGGGATCCAACAATCCTTTGGTGGGAATGCAAGTTGGTGCAGCCAATTTGGAGAACAGTGTGGAGATTCCTTACGAAATTAAAAATAGAGCTTCCTTATGACCCTACAATTGCACTACTGGGCATTTACCCCAAAGATACAGATGTAGTGAAAATAAGGGCCATCTGTACCTCAATGTTCAGAGCAGCAATGGCCAACATTCCTTTGGAAGCATGTTAAAGCATTGCACGTTTTGCACTACCTGAGCCCTCCAAGTCCAAAGCTCTCAGGAAGCATTTCTTCTGAAAAGGCAACCCTAATCTATCTCCCTATGTTCAAGAAGAATCTCTTCTCCTTGTAACGGGGCATAATTGGAAACATGGGTGATTTGACCAAGGCTTGGATGGGACTGTCCTATGGAGAGAGCTAGGCAGAGACTCAGATGGGACTAAAGGGCTTTAAGGAACTTTCAGAAAACCTGCAGCCATCAAGTCCCTTGGGAATATTTGCCTGACCCCTTGCTTCCAGACTTCCCCACCACCTCACCAGGAGAATTAAGAATGTCACTCTCTGGCAGGTGTAGGAACCTCGGATATATCGGGCACCTCAGGAAGAGGAATTGCCCAAAACCACAGGTATTGCAGGCATGTCTGATGGCAACTCCTTCCCTTGGCTTCTGGCCTAGAGAGACAACAATTAGAGATTCCTCAAAAAAGTCCCAGTGATGCAGACTCTAAGCGATCAACATGATTGATCACTAGGCTTGCTAAGCTTTAGTTGATAATTGCACTGTGTGGGTTAAAGCAGGACTTGCTTTCCAAGGATGTGAGCCCTGAGCTGGCTGTCTCTGGAAAGGAGCATTCTTATGAAGAGGAAAAGTAGGCTTCAAAAACCCACCTTTGTGGACCTTCAAGTCTAATACTGGTGGCCTTTCCATATGTGTTGTTTACCTAAGCTAGACAACTTGAGATCATCTTCAGAAACTTTTCCACATTAGCTCACGGAAAGGCAATCCCGTTGCTTCATATTCTGTGGGGATACCAGAACCCCATGGGCTCAGGGTTAATTCAACAACCTGAACATGTGATTGATTCCCCCACGACTATAGACCTCAACTAGCACCTTGACCAATTGGATGGGGCTAGGATGAGGAACTCATTCCCTCAAAGCCAGAGAACATACACCATTCCACAGGGTTCTCTGGGGACTTATGGAGACAATGAAGGAGCCAGCTGTCCCTGTAACAGGAGTGGAGGGTTAAGGCACTTGGGAAGGCCCTTATCTGCCGGATAAGTTTTCTCCCACTTACTGGCGACTCCTACTAACAAGGATACTTACACGAGACCTCAAAATTAAAAGGATTTCTTGGAATGGTTTCTTCCCTCCAAGTCCTACTGATCCAAGAGGCCACCCCATTCAGGTACAATGGCAAACAAAGGCTTTAGCTAAGCATCCAACTGCCCTCCCAATTCATATGGGGATGGCCCCTGACTCTAAGGACTTGGCATGAGATCCAGAGCATCAAAGAGAACAAAGGCCACCAAACCATGATACAGGCTGATTTATCTAGTACCACCTTACGCTTCCAAATACGCCTGAACTAACACCGGAAACCAGCCCAACTTTAAACCCAGTGACCCTTAGGCCTGGACCCGACCACTCTACCCCTATGGCTCATAAATCTTGAAAGGTTCTTAAGTCGACCATACTTAAGATTCCTCTACGAAAATGGAGAGGACAGGTGCTTTAGCAATGGCAACAGTTTCATGGAAAGGGGGTAAGAAAAACCAGGTATACTGTCATCAGTTGAACTCAGACTGCTGAGGCCAAAGCCTGTCAGCAAACATGACTGCCCCCAAAGCACAGATCCTAGTGCCCACCTCTTGGTTGTAATTGGCAAAAATCTTACAAGTATTTATCCTGACTCCAACAGGCCTTCTTCGTCCCCTACTCCCATGAGGCAATTGACAGAAAAGGCTTTTCTTCCCAAGCTATAACCCGCCAACCCAACATGGGCCTGAAATTATTGCATGTTCCAAGAATGGCCCTCCAAACCCGAGGAGCCCTTGAAAGCCTGACTGCGGTTCAGGGAGACTCAGGATTTGATAAGGGCCCCTAGCTGGGACCCAATAGCCATGAAGCTCTAACCTGGGCCCATGGCTTCCCCAAGCTTCAGAGATCACCGGACACTTAGGATGGGCCTAGATGCATGGGCCCATTATTAAAACCATCACCGAACCAGCCGACCTTCCCCATTTCAAGCAATGGTGCATGTGTGCTCCGTTTCATTGACATGGCCACCTAGCATCCATCTTTGTCCCTCTTTGGGACTGGAGGATGTCATGTGGCATGGGGAAGTCCTTACAGAGTACACAGGCAAGGCCCTACATGTCAGCCCAAACAGGATTTCTCAATGAAATAAGGGAATGATCCCAATTCATGAAGCAGTTCTACAAACCCAAAGGCTTCAAGATGTAACTGCTGCACAAGGTGGAGCTTGTGCCAATCTAAAGACAGAATGATATGGGCACATTACCCACGATCACACAGAGATTTCTGGGTTCCTAACAGATACCACTGCTCAAATCCACACTTCCAAGGATCTCTCTCTTTAAGGATTGGCTCAACTCATGGCCTGGGGGAGGGTTCTCACCCATTATCAAAGGACTCTTCATGGGGATTCTCCTTCTCTTTCTTCTTCTAACCCTGTTGTGTTGTTCCCCCTCCCATGCCGTCTCTGCAGGTGGTGCCAGAAACCCTTCACTGCAGTAACTTCCAGAGGACAGATGGTCCTTTCCACTCAGCAAGTTCCAGTCAAAACTTCCCCCCTGCACTCAGCGGCCTCTTCATTTCACGACTCTGACACAGAGAGGCCCCCCCCAGCTGACCAGGAAAGACCCACAGGTAGGGATAGCTCTGCGTTCCTACTCTGCAGGAATAAGTTACAGAAGATGAGACTGGCATCCTTCAACAACCTTATAGACAGAAGGGTCTAAACTCTTCAGGGGCACATGAGGAGGGAGGAGAAGGCTAGCTGAGAAGAAAGTAGGAGCTGGCACGCCACACTGCCATCCCCAACATGTGATATGAGTGACATTCCTCAGGTGCTCTTACTGCCCTAAAATAAGGAAAGGAAAAAACAGATTCTCCACAAATAGAGATCAAAACCCTGCAAGACCAGAGTCTCCCTCAGTTTATAAAAGTCCTTGTGATTCTCAAGGATTAGGCTTGCTTAATGAGAGGCTAGGTCCCATGCAGATACATGTAACTCCGTTTCCTGAAGCCCTAACATCCCCACTCCCCTCCATAATACTGAGAGGCTGAGGCAGAAGGAAATGTCAATAAAACAGAATTTCTATTCAAACCTGCAGTCCCTTGAGAAGGACTTGTGAGAGGAGGAAAGTAACATTCCTCCAGGAAGCTCCCAAGTCTCTTTCTATTAATGCCTTCCTAGAAGGAAAAACCACCTAATTTCACATGAGCAACGCTTCCTGTGTCCTGTGTGTCCTCTGTCCTACTGCAACATTCATGCAAAACCTCACCTTTTGCCTGACCTCCCCCAACACTATCCTAGAGAATCAGCCTCCCATCATGACCCCAGCATAACACAGAAATTTGAATAGTTTTATTTCTCGGCTGAAATGAGCCTCAAGTCAAGCCATCGCCTTAGTGTCTGTAAAAGTCACTGGCTTGAACATGACTCACCAATATAGTCTTTGAAACATAAACATCTAAAACTTAATCAGAAGTTGACGTGGGTGTTAAGGTACCACGTAAAATGATCTATCTGAATTCCGGAAAGTAACACTGCACCCGACTACAAGTGGCTTGCAGAGGTTGATGCAGAAACTATTCCTGAAGGAAGGGTCTGAAATTCATAGGTTGAGTCAGGAAGAGAGTAACATGAGTGAGCAATCCTTCCACAGCCCCTCCTGTTCTGGCCATTAGCAGAGGGTTCACACTGCACAGGAACCCGGCCAATGCTGGGGCACAGGAGGAAGATTTCTCACGTCCCTCAGCTCATTCCATGTGTGTTATGTCCTGGGAAGAGAAACCTTGGATTTACTGACAATGTAGAAGAGCCTTAGCCATGTGTCTCTGGTACCAGTGACATCAGAACTCATTCATCCTGGATCATACCACACAAATCTCCCCAGTGTGGGAGAGCCTTTTGTCGGGGCTCTAACCTCGGGAGACACGAGAGAACTCACCCTTCCGAGGAAAGTAGACATGACACACATGGGGGAAACAATTCCAGGCCAGTGCTCAACTCTGTACACAGCAGAACCATGGGAGAGACATCTTAGGGATTTAAAAAAGGTGGGAGACCCTTCATTCAGAGAGCTCTGCACTTATTCTTGCCCAGGACCTCACACGGTCTAGAAGCCATGTGGTTGGATTGCTGTACCAGAGCTCACAGCAACATGCATCACTTCAAGGCCATGGGCACGTTCCCACAGACAGAAACTGGTTGAATGCCATCTTTAGGGGAAAACAATTAGTCCCACCATACGCTTAGCCAACATCTGTGGATCCACACCGGTGGGAATCCAGACAAATGTGGTCAACATGGAAGAGCCGTTAGATACAGCTCTCACATTTGGAGATACCAGACAACTCAGAGCAGGGAAACCTGTGTTTTCATCACTGGGGTCTTGCCTTTACCCAGAGCGCCCACCTTTCTCACCACCACAGAAATCACACAGTATAAACCCTGTGTCTCCGATCACTGAGGCAGAGCCTTCTGCCAGAAGTGGTCCCTTTCCCAACACCAGAGAACTCACGCGGGGAGAACCACTAGCACTGTATCTTGGTGGAAGAAGCTTCAACTGGGGCTCTGGCCTGAGCTCCTGCTACCGTCACAGACAGGGGGTCTTCTCTCACACAAGAGCGAAGGTGCAGGGACCTCCTGGGACGCCCTGCATCATCGCTGCTGCTGAATGCCAAAGAAATCCATGTGGGAAACCCATTCCTCATGGAGCCAACACGTGAAGGACCTGGGAGGATTCACACAGAAGAAAATCCTCCTGGTGTGATGAGGAAAGGAATGTCCTCAGGTATCCCTTCTTCCTTAGCCAGCAACAACACCCTCACATTGAGGAAACACTGATCCCAACACAACGGGGGGGTGGGGGGGATACTTCCCCTGACACTCGCATCCAAAAATCACTGGGCAAAAACCTCCCAAGGAATTTTTTAGGGTGAAAATGAGATACAAACTCAGACACACAATTTTTCACTGCAAACATATACAACTGTGTCATGTTCTGAGGGATGCTAAATGCAGTATTTCAGTAACCAATAGCTAGGAATAAAGCAAATCTGCTCCCATCCATCAGTACTTGTATAAAGGCCAGTATCTCCAAACAGGCAGGGTCTCACAACCGTGCACACTGTGCCAGTTAAGAACGGGGGACTTTCATTTACAAGCTCTCACAATTGACACAGGTACTGTATCTTGGTAGGAAGTTTGATGCGAGGAAATAACACTGCCTGGGATCCATGAGAACATCAATTGAAGGGTTAACTTAGAATGTTAGAACATAAGTTTTTGACTTATGTTCACGAAAACATTAATCTATTGATGTATGTAAATAGCAAGGAGGAATGGGAACAAGACTCAACAAACACGTGGTTTGTGATCTACCTCTCATGTGTCCTTAATTCTACTAATATTGTCCTCATAAATTGGAAAGGATTTACAAATTAATTACTTGCTTAGAAATATTTCTATTTTCTTTACTTATTTAAGAGCAAGAGAGCTAGAGAGGGAGCAAGAACAGTCTGGGTTGGGCAGCAGAGAAGAGGGAGAGGAAGCAGGCTTCACTTTGAGAGGGGTTCCCAATGCAGGGCCTGATCTCCCAGGATCCAGGGATCTTGTCCTCAGTCGAAGGCAGATGCTTAACTAACTGTGCCACCCAGGGGCTTGCAAATTAATTTCATCTTTTAAAATGGTGCTGTTTTGGAAGAACTGTGTGTATCAGCACAGGAATTAAACTGTACTGCAGATTCAGGGAGTGAGGGCTACCTCCCCCTCTATGAGAATTTGGTAGCCAAATGCTTTTCTGCACCACCAAGAATAGCTACTTACCTCTTGGCATGAGAAAGTGATAAGACCACTGCCGATACAGAAATAGTCCCCGATTTAGAAGATTATAGAACAGGAGGGGGTATATACGCTCCCTTTCATAAACACAAAGCACATCCAGGAATGCCTGTATGGTTCTTTTATTTAAGGGACCAACTCTTGATTTTGGCTCAGTTCCTGATATTAGGGCTGTCAGATCAATCCCCTGACATGTGTAATCCTCTGCACAGCAGGTGAGGCCTGCTTAAGGGTCTCCCTCTCCCTCCGTACATCCCCTTCCAAACTTGGCTACCAGAAGTTCCATGATGTCTGTTATAGACTAAAGGAGGAGCGTGTAGGACAAGAGGTGACCCAGACGTCAATCACCATTGGCAACTAGTGACAAGAGACTGAATAAACTTCCTGCTGCTCCCAGAACCAAACAGAAGACTTGCAGAAACGTTATTACAACTGCATTTCACATGGCCATCTTAGTGATGCTTACTTTTCCTAGAATCTTCATATTAGAAATATATTCTCATTCATCTACCCTGAATCTTCAGAGATATCGAATTCATACAGGAGATATCCATACACTCTACGTCCACATGTCTTCTCTATTCTATGTGAGTGAACTTCTTACTGACCCTCTTGATTTTGGCTGAGGTGATGATCCCAGGGTTATGAGATCGAGCCCTGTGTCATGCTCTGCAAAGCGTGTGGAGCCTGCCCAGTGTCGTCTACCTCCCTCTCTCGCACCTACCCCTCTTAAAAAAAAAAAAAAAAAAAAAAAAAAAGCATGTCCACTCAGAGATCCATTTGTAAAGATGCCTGATATTATTTACTCTAGTTTACTGGCACTTAAAAGAATGTGTTGGCAGAAAACATTATTTTGGAGAGAATGTCTATTTATAAGGGAACCCTGCAATAACTCAAGACTCTGCTAACAGAAGCAACCGGTAGTTCAGATGTTTTGTTTGGAGCAGGGAGTTGCAGAACCTTCTCCATATGTGCCACTAAGTAATTTTCCCCAAGCAACAAACTCTAGATGTTCTGGTTAAGGGTACATCTCCAATTTAATTGAAAAGAAGAGGGCATCTTTCCTTCCAGAAGAAAGACAGAAGCCAGCAAAAAAGGCACCCAAGTCAAGGCCTGAACCTCAACCCAGGTGGAAGGTTCAGAACCAGGACAACTTACCGCTTTGATGCACATCCACCAGGGAGACGACAGGGGTCACACTCCTGTACGTGTTGCACTTGAATCTGAACTGAAGAGACAGAGGCCAGACCCACTGGATGCTGCCAATGAGGCCAAGTCACCTGAGCCTCAAAGCACCACCTGTAAAAACAGATAGCATTTAGCTGAGGTCTCAGGACCCATACTCAAGAAGACACAATGTCATACAAAACTGAAAGCATACCCCTCCCTTCCAGCAGAGAGCACAAGCTCAAAGAGGCCAAAACCACAGGATCCTGAAACTGCTGAAAGACTTAGCATTGCTGCTGGTAGACCTTCAAATAATACATGCATGGTCAATTGGCTACCAGGAGTTCCATGATATCTATGCCAGTCCCAAGCAGGAGGATGTGGGCCAGGAGATGGCCCAGAGGTCAATCACCATTTGCAACTAGTGACGAGAGTCTAAATAAAGTTCCTGCTGCTTGGAGAACCCAAACAGAAGATCTGCAGAAACCCTATTTCAACTGCATTTTACATGACCTTCCTAGGGATGCTTACTTCTCCTTGAATCTTCTTTCACCTTTGACACGCTTTCTCATTCATCCACCCCATCACTTCCATGACAGGGGACTCCCATAGGAGATGTGCATATACTCCACCTCCTCAATGTTTTTTCTACTCTATGTGAGTGACTCTTGAGTTAGTGAGTGACTCTTGTGAGTTAGTCTTGCTTCCTTTCTTTTTTCACAACTCTATTTGGCTGAAATGAGCCTCTGGTCTTTCCTTTCTAAGACATGCCTCTCATGGACCCTGGAACACAAAAAAGGAAATAAAAAACCAACAACTAATCACCACCCAATATGAATGTAACCTATACCTTGAAGATTGAAATTGTTTCACTACTAACCAGAGACAATGCTACTGACACAAAGGGCAAGCCCTCCAACAACCAGCTTCTAGAGGACTTTGGAACAATTTGGGGTATAGTTCTGATAGGATTTTCCCAATCAGAAAACACTGCCAGCCTCCAAAGTGAGGTCCCTAAACATGATTGTGAACTAAAGAGATTTGGAGCTTCACGGGACCCATTGTGAGGCACGGAAATGCCTGGCACTGGTGGCAGCGGGTCCCAGTCCACATGGCTGATGGATTTCAGGTCAACGCATTCAGGATGGTTTCTTAGATGCAAGAAGACAGCCGCAAGCACACTTGGTTTCTTAGCATCTATTCTAACTAAGCCTGGCAGGCATAGTGACAGAACATTCCATAAAGATTTTGGAACCCTGCTGCATTGGAACTTTTCGTGAGCAATCTCTAGAGTGAACTTTCAGTAGTGTACCAGGCCAAAGCCAAGCGCAATACTCCCATCAGACTTGACTGCAATACCTGTCATTTTGGGTGGATTCCTCTTCACAATGTCCCCCAAATATCCTGAGGTTCCTATACCTGCCAACAAGTAACATTCCCTACTGGCAGGGCTCCTGGGCACTGTGTCATCTAGGTGTCAAGCCACTATTGCCAAGGGGCTCCATAAAGCCACCCTTAATTCCAGAAAATTGTCTGGTCATTATCGGAGTCTATACATGTTATTCTCAAATTGGACATTTCACTCAATCTCTTGGTAAAATAACCATGTTTCCAGTGGCGTCCTGTTACAAGAAAAAGGCACGTGTGCTGAACGTATGCCAATAATCCTAAGTACCTTGGAAGAAAGAATTCTACCTGAGAGTTTCTGAATGATGGGGGGTTCAGGGAGGGAGAGAAGATAAATGTTCCCATTTGTTCACACAGAAATATTTCATCACATTTCTGTAGAACATGGATACTTTCAGATACAGTTTCCCTCAATCTGGAAGAAGAAACATTAAAGAACCAGCAATGTTTCAAACAAGAGTCACAAAGGGAGACTCATCTTCCTCAACTCACTCAGTCCCCCCCTTATTAATTCTTGTTTGGCTTGAATGCAGCTTTTCCATGAGTTCTGCAAATCTGTACCCAGTTGTTTGAGAATTTTCATAATCAGACAGTAAGACCCCACAAGACACATCACCGTGTACAGTCACAGCCATTTAATGTTAGAGGAGGAATGAAAGGCCTGTGGACACACACTTAATGAGATATATTTTCACCAAACATAGAAGGCAAGACATCAACATGGAAGCAGAGAGGCCACAAAACCTGAATCCTGGTCCCCAGGGCATGGCATGTCCAAGAGTTTCTGTATCTCCAAGCCAAACATACTCATGTCTTCTGAGCTAAGTGTTCTGCTTCTAGAATTTTCTCCCAAGGAGAAAACCAGAGGGGTTGTAAAGGATTTGCAACAGTGTTCATGGAGGCTTCCTGCATGATGGCGAAACCCTGCAGGCCACCGCCTTACCTGAGTCCCACAAACGTGTTCGCTGCCCCCTTTGCATCCACCATGGTCAGGCAGGTCTAGCCCTTTCTCCCTTGGTTGCACAGTACAACCTCTCCTGGTGTCCACCAGGCCGCTCGGCCTCTGTGTTCCATGTCCTCGATGGATATCTTTGGAAGAAGATAACCTACATAGGGGTGGAAAGAACAAATATTCCCACCCTTTCTCCCACCTTGCACCCATCCAAGGTTTGTGCAGGGGGAGCAGAGCTGCAGGGACATACAGATGGGGTTCTTCTTCTGTGGCACCTCCAAGAATCCCCTTGCATGGAACCTGAGCCTTAGCGCTTAGCAGGCTATTTTGGTCTCCACCCCCACTGTCTACCCCAGCCACGGGGCAGCATTCCAACTGCCAGCCTCCTCAGAAAGAACTCCCACACCCTAGCTAGCTGCCCTCCATCCAACGCCCAGGTGCTGACCTAGGCATTTGAAAGGAGACTGGATGAGGAGAAATGCCCACTGACCCAGGTACCTGAGTGCATTCCACACCACACTTTCTACTTCAGGGTCGTGGTGATGGCAGACTTCCCGCTGTGTGCTTTTTGCCCTGAAAGATGCCAACGCCCCAATGTGGCACAGAGCACAGAGCCGGGCTTCAGCCCCCCAGTGACCTGGCTGGCTGATGTGGCTGCCTGGGCCGGCCCCCCCTCCCTCCCTGGCTCCAGTTCTTTCCTATGAGCCTGGGCCCTGTGTCTCTGGCTCTGCTATGTTACCCCGGGCTCTGGGTGTAGGCCGTCAACAGGCAGTTGAGGAGCCACAGAGTCCAGATGGCTGTCCCTGTGCTCCCCTCAACCCAAACACCATGTTGACCAATGTGGACCAGGTGCCCGATAGGACTGCAACTCCCGCCTTCCTGATCAACCTCAGGGGACACTTCTGAAGCAAGGCACGTCAGCCCCAAATACCTGCTCCCCAGCCCCCTCCCCACCAGCTGAATAAACCCTAGGGACAGATGTATAGAGAAACCAACACAATCTATACTACAGGCATTACATTTCACTCAGCCTCTCATGGTACGCAGGTGGGTCAGAAGAGGATTAAGCACAATAGCACAAATAACACTTGAGTAGTGAGCAAATGGGTTTCTCCCAGGGTGACAACATTTCCAGATACCCTGCAGTAGGCCTGGTTGTCAGCCTACCTGTGCTCCAGTAAGAGCCCTGCTCTGACATTGATGAGCAAACCACAGACCAAGAGTACTTCTGCAGGTAAATGGGCCCAAATGTATCCTGGATCCTTTCATTTTGTTGTTTTGATTTTGCTCCAAAGTCCAGGGAGATACCTCTGGGGCATGGATAGGGCTCTCCATTCAAGAGCACAGGAGGTAAATGAGCCATATGTTCCCCCCAACACAACTCCTGGGATAGGCCGGGTCAAGCTATTACTCATGGTCTACCGTGTGACCTCAGCAGGGCCAAAGCACAGCCTGCTCCCTGGATGTGGAGAGAACAGGTATGCAGTCCTTGTGCCACACATTCTGAAGCCAGAACTCTAAGGGAACTATGCATGTGGACTGGTTGTAACATAGAAACTTGCAGGCACCACGCTGACCTGAAAGCCACCCAGGCTCCTGTCAGCCTCAGAGTGGTGGTTCAGTGGCTGGTCTGCATTCCAGATCACCCCTGCTCTGTCCTGACTTCGACTTAACCCGGAACCCCTGGGGTACCTCTAAGTCAGGTGGCTTAAAAAGGGCCTAGATTAGTTGGGGTGGCCCTGGGAAGGGAATCCACTGAGGCAGATACCAGGATGAGGCTGGAGGGCATATCAGGGGCTCACTGAGATGGGAACCCACAGCAGATTGCTGTGGGAAAAGGGAGCCCAGAGTCTGTGGAGAGTGTCCATATCACTGCCTCAATAGTTGTGTCCCTGGCAAATGACTGAATCTGTCTGTGTCCCACATCTTCTGTAGAACTGGGCCTCACAGCACTTTGTCCCCCAGGATTTGGTGAGGAGAAACCAAGACGATGAACAATAAGCACCTCACCAGTGCTTGGAACAGAAGCGGCATCCATGAAGATACATCTCCTTAAGATTGCTTGGTAGGAAACATATTTTGGAACACCTGGCACAGCTGGTCATGTGGTTTTGAACATCTGAGAAAAAGCACCTGGCTTCAGGGAGCCTCCCTCCAACTTGGTGACTCGGAACCACCCTGATCCAGTTACACAGCCTCCTCTACAGGGAAATTGCTGCTGGTCTGTTAAATATTGGGCTGTGTAGACACACTACCCTGCAAGCCCTGCCCCAGGAAGTCGTGGACCCAGCAAGTTTGTGGCTCCCAATTGGGCCCAGCTGTCCTCCCCATGTCACCAGGACAGTGGACCTGGGCCTCTGGCCTTACCTCGTTTCTCATTGGTGATGACAGTGGCCTCTAGGGGCTCCCCGAGCCCTGCCTCATCTTGGTCATCAGCCTGAAGATGTACACTGACTTTGGGGCCAGCTCAGTGGCCGTGAATTGCCTCACCATGGCACCCATGTCCACTGTGGTGAACATGCTGGAGCTGCTGTTGGTCAGGCAGTAGGCGATCTGATACCCTGTGGGTGGGACATGAGGGTCACACGACAGTCTCATCACCCCTTTGGACACCACATTCCCTCCACCCTGCCACCACCATTCTGTTGTGTTTCCACCACGTCCTTCCTCTTCTGCCGGCATCTGAGAGGAATGGCACAGCCACAGTGGCAGATGGAACATTTGAGTACTGGGCCCCATGACTCTCATTCCCCTTCATCTATCCTACCACCAAGATGTGGAAACAGTTTCGTCTTTAGTGATTCAATACTTACATAAAACACCAGTACTCATCATATCAGCAAAATTAAAACCTCCCAAAAAACCAAGTTCCAGAACCAGATGCCTTTTGTGGTAAATTCTACCATTCAGGGAAGGATTCATACCAGTCCTTTGCCCACTTTTCAAAAAAACAGAAGAGAAAGCTTCTAAATTCATTTGCTGAGGCCAACTTTACCCTAATACAAAAATAAACAAGGACACCCCCAGAAAAAAATCTTACAGTCCAATAGCCCTGATAACCATAGATGCAAAAATGTTCAACAAAATACGAACAACCCAAGTTCACCAATATGTTCAGAGGATCATATACTATGATCAAGTGGGATCTAGCAGGAATGCAATGATGGTTTACAGGTGCACATCAATCAATGTGATACAGCACATTAACAAAATAAAGAATAAAAATGATGTGATCAGTGGTAAAACGTTCATGCTTCCCTAAATCATCTACAGTTTCATTGCAATTCCTATCAAAATTCTAAGGACATTTTTCACAGAAAAAGAACAAAGTATCTAAAAATTTGTATGATGCCACAAAAGACTCTGTATATCAGAGCAATCTAGAGAAAGAAGAACCACACTAAAGGCATCGTGCTTGCTCATTTCAGACTAATGACAAAGCTAGAGTAATCAAAACAATCTAGGATTGTCATAACAACAGACACACACATCACCGGAAGACAGGAGAGAGCCCAGAAGTAAACACACACATCTATTGTCCGGGAACTTATGACAAAGAAGCCAAGAATAAACAAGGGGGAAATACAGTCTCTTTCATCAATGGTGCAGGGAGCACTGGAGAACCATATGCCAAAGAACAAAACTGCACCATTCTCTGACACGATACACAAAAATTAACTCAGAATGGGTCAAACACTTGAATATAAGTCTTGGAACTATAAAACTTGTAGCAGAAAACACAGGGTTTGGAAAGGTCCTTGACATAGGTCTTGGTAGTGGTGCTTTTAAACTGATATCAAAGTAAAAACAAACAAAGAAGCAAAGTGTGGGCCTACATCTAACTATAAAACGTCTAAACAACAAAGGAAACCATCAACAAAATAAAACGGTTACCTAAGGTAAAACATTTGTAAATTATTTACCAGGTAAGGGGTTAATATTCAAAATATAAAGAACTCATGCAACTCAACAGCAAAACAAAACAAAACACACAAAAGTACCAATACCAACAAAAACTCCACAAGTAATCTAGTGTATCAGGAGCAGACCAAAATAGACATTTTCCTAAAGAAGACATACAGATTGTTTACACGAACATGAAAAGATGCTTAACATCATTAATCACCAGGGAAATGCAAATCAAACCAGAATGAGGCACCACTTCACACCTGTCAGAAGGGCCATTATCCAAAACACAAGAAATAGCAAGTTTTAGTGAAGATGTGGAGTAGAGGAAAACTTTAGTGCACCATTACTGGGAGTATAAATGGGTGCAGCCACTATGGAAAACAAGTACAGAAGTTCCTCAAAAAAATGAGAAATAGAACAACTAAAGGAGCCAGCAATTCCCTTTCTGATTATTTATCTGAAGGAAATGACAACACTAACTCACAAAAGTACATTCACCCCTGTGTATACTGCAGGATTATTTACAACAGTGAAAATAAGGAAACAACCTAAATGCCACCAGTGGATGAATGAATAAAGACATTGTGGTTGATAAACACAGTGGAATCCTACTCAGTCATAACAAAGGATGAAATCTTTCGATTTACAACATGGTGGCCCTTGAAGGCATTATGCTAAGTAAAACAGGCCAGACAGAAAGACAAATACTAGAAATCACTTAAATGTAGAACCTTAAAACAAACAAAACAAAAACAAAAACATGAGCTCACAGACAGAACAGCTGGGGGGTGGCAGAAGTTTGGGGTTGGAGGTGGGAGAAATGTGTGAAGGGGTCAAAAGGAAAAATGAAAACAAACTTAACTAAAGCATCTTTTTTTTTTAATTAAGTAATCTGTACCCCCAACATGGCTCAAACTCATAAACCGGAGCTCAAGAGTCACACACTCCACCGACCCAGCCAGCAAGGGTCCTGGAATTATCGCATCTTCTGATACTCAATGTATGGAGAAAGGGGAAACTAATTTAATCTATGGTATTTTGAGGGCGAGGTATTTTTTGTTAAATCTAAAAATGAAACAAAACATTCTTCAGGGTCACACACTCAGGTCTGTATCTAGTTCTAATATTTATCATGACACTGAGCAAGTAACTTTCCTTTTTAATTTAATTATTTGAGATAGAGAAGGAGGGACATAGGCAGGGAGAGGGACAGAAGAGGGAGGGAGAAGACTCCCCACTGAGCATGGAGTCTGACCTGGGGTTCGATCCCAGGAACCTGGGATTATGTCCTGAGCCAAAGGCAGAAGCTTCAACAACTGAACCATCCTGGTGCCCCTACTTAACCTTTTTTCTGCCTGTTTCCCTACCTTTGAGCATATTATGAATATCTGCTTTTAGAATAGCTTCAATATTTGATTTAAGAATAGTTTTTAGAATTGAACGAAATAGATGTCACTTAGAAAAATGCCTATGAGAGTAAGCCCTCAAAAAATATTTTAAAAAATCTATTCTGGGGGTACAGATAAGAAGCTTACTCTTGATTTGGGCTCAAATCAAGATCCCATCTCCTGGGAGAGAGCCCCGTACCAGGCTCCATACTCAGTGGGGACGCTGCTGGAGGATTCCCTCACTCCCACTGACCCTCCCCTCTCTAGCATATGCTTGTGCATGCACTCTCTTTCTGTCTCTACAACAAATAAATGTCTTTAAAAATCTTATCCTGTACATTTGGTGGTTGCATAATCATTTTCATTATTGGGCAGTATCTCCTAGTTTACAAAGAACTTTTATACACATTCTCTTATTGGAGTCAGGATATGATCCTGGGAGAACAATTTACTGTGTTTACTTATAGATGGAAAAAAAGGAAAGAAAAAAAAACAGACTTAGAGCAGGCGTGTGCATAGTTCATGGCTGCAGAGCTAACTGATGATCTTCTGATTTTCAGTCCAATGGAAGAGAAAAAGAAAAAAATCCAAACTCTGTAACAAGAGCCAATGAAGGACAAACTGATAATGGAATCAATGCAGTAAGACAATGCAACATTTATAAATATTTACCCACCCAACAGTGGAGCAACTAAATATGTAGAGCATATATGAACAAACCAAAGAGAAGCAATCAGCACCAATACCACAGGGAACTTTAATATCGTACAATTCTCTCTCTGATACACCATCCAGACAGAAGATCACAAAGGAAACATTAGCCTCAGACAACCTGTTACTTAGATAGACTTGATAGATACACACAGAACCCTCCATCCAAAAATAGCACATGGAATACACTCTTCTCAAGTGCACCTAGAACATTCTCCACCATAGTTCATATTGCGGCCACAAGACAAGTCAGAAGCTTAGAATTTCCCAAATGATGACTGAAATCAAATCGACCATCTTTTCCAACCACAGTGGTATAGAACTAGAAATCAATTTCGAGAAGAAACTGGAAATTCATAAACAAAGAGACTAAACAACATGCTACTGAACAACCAATTGAGTTCATGGGCAAACCAAAATGGGAACACAGAAATACTTTGAGGCAAATGAAAAAAATAATACAATGAAACAAAAGTTACGGAATGCAGTAAAAGAGGTTCAAAAATGGGGCACCCGATTAGTCGATTAGTCAGTGGAGCTCTGTGACTCCTGATCTTGTGGTTTTGAGTTTCAACCCCACGCTGGGCATAGAGCTCATGTTTTTTTAAAAGATGTCAATTATTTATTTTACACAGAGGGGGAGAGAGAGAGAGAGACTGAGCAAAGTGGCAGAAGCAGCAGGCAGTAGAAGAAGGAGAAAGTCGCTCCCTGTGCTAACCAGTGAGCTGATGCAGGGCTCAATTCCAAGATCCTAAATTCATGACTTGAGCCAAAGGCCAATGCCTAACAGAATGAGCCACACAGGCACCCCTTAGAGCTAACTTAAAATGAAACATGTGGTTCTAAGAAGGAAGTATGGTGATACAGGCCTAAATCAAGAAACAAGAAACATCTGAAAAAAAAAACAACCTAACTTGATACCTCAAGGAAACAATAAAAGAACAAATAATGTCCAAAGTTAGTAGAAGAAAGGAAGGAACACATCAGAACTAAAATAAGTGAAATACAGACTAAAAAGACAACAGAAAGATACAAAAAAAAAAAAATTAACCACCACCACCACCAACAAGAAGAACAACAACAGATCAACAAAGAGCTGGTTCTTTGAAGAGAACAAAGCTGACAGAGTCTCAGCCAGACTCAAGCTAACAGAAAGAGGACTCATCATCAGAAATGAAAGAGATGTTCCCTGATACCAGACATACGCAAAGGCTCATAAAAAGTACTATGAACAATTACACCCCAACAGGCTGGATAATCCAAAAGAAGAGGATACATTTCCAGAAACATACAACCTGCCAAGACTGAATCCTGAAGAAACAGAAATTCTGAACAGACCAATGACCAGTAGGGAGATTAAATAAGAAATCAAAAACTTCCATGAAGCAAAGGTCCAGGACCCCATGGTTTCACCGGTGAATTCTATGAATCATCCACAGAAAAAAACCGAGGGGCGAGGCGTAGACCCCGGTCAGCAGCGAGGGCCACAGCCCTGTGCCACGGCCTGCTTGAGGCTTACAGCCACACGGGGACTGACGGCCACACGGGGACTGACGGCACTGCACGTGCTCCGTCAGGATTGGATTTGGGATTTTTACATGAGTCCCCCTCACCCCTTCAGTAGAGACACACGGACGGACGAGACTGGCAGAGACCTATAAACAACAGACTCTACAAAAAAAAAAAAAAAAAAAAAAAAAATGAACAACAATCCTTGTCAAACTGCCAGAAAAGCAAGAGGAAGGAATGCTCCCCACCTCTTTTTATGAGGCCAGCATGGCCCTTATCAAAACCTCCCAAGGTGACCCAAGAAAATGACAGACTATCTGTGATGAACATAGAAAAAAAATTGTCACAGAAATCGAACCAATGTGCCGCATTCACAAAACGAAGGATCAACGTCATAAGACCATCTCAACAGATGCAGAAAAAAAACATTTGATAGCGCTGCTATCAAATCACTGCCCCCCCACCTCCTGTGCTTCTGCTGCATGCTGGTCCCCACACCCCGTACCATGGCGACCTCACTGTGCCATCCCCCCACTGCCACCCTGCTGCACCCTACACACACGCTGCTGTCCTTTCCACCACCCATTCCCGACAGGTTGCTGCCACCAGCACTGCCACACTCCATCCTGTCCTCCACAGCAGTGCCCCTTTGTCCCACAACAGCTAACCCTCTCCATAGCTGTGCTGCTGCCCTGCGTGTTTCAACTGATGCCCTTCTTTGCCACCCCCAGTGCCCCTACCACTCCCTTGCACCTCCAGGACTCTGCCACCCTGCTGCGCCACTCTCCAGTGCTTCTACTGGCCTGGTGCCTATGTTTCCAACAGCGCCACCACTGCTACCGTGGTCACCCTGCTGCTCCTGCCCATCTCCACCGCCCCGCCCTGCCCACAAGCCATGCCATGCCATTGCCAGGCAGCTGCTGCCCCGCTGGTCCCTCCCAACCACATCCAGGCCAATCCCTCCCCGATTCGCCTCCACGTCTGCTGCTACCCAACTGCACTTCCTTCAGTCACTGCCTTCCTCAAGTCACTGCTGTCTCACTGCCCCCCACTGCCCTTTCTACACTGCATACTGTCCCCTTGCTGCTGCAGCTGTGCAGAGCCCCTGCCCTGCCCACACAGCTATTAACCTGATGCTCTTGCCCTGTTGGTCCCACCAAACACCCCTGAAATGCTACCACCTGTCCGCCCCCCATCCCTGCTCCAGTGCCTCCAGATTCCATCCCTGTTGACCTGCTGCTGCCGCCCCACTCATCCCAGGCTTCTCCCAATGCTGCTACTTCCTGGGAGCCCCTGTCTTGTGATGCTGCCGCCCACAGCACACCCCTCACAATACTGTCCACCTTACCACCGCTGCTGTAGCTAAGCTTCTGCCCTGTGTCCCAGGCCACTGCTGACCTTCACTGTCCAGTCCCCACTGACATGCATTAAGGTCCTACCCCGCCCTTCTGGCCCTTCCTGTGCAGTGGCTGTGCCGCTGCCTCCCAGTTGGTTCCGTCCCCCCTTCTCCCCATGCCACCACCGGCCTGCCACCCCACATGCACCTGTGAAGCCATGCTGTCCCACCCCACCCACCACCATGCTCATTACTGTCCTGCTGCCCTGCCACATTGCTGCTACCATCCCTCTGTGCTCTGCCCGCACCTCTACCCTGGCAGGTGCCCCACACCCCCACTACAAATACCCTGCCCCTGACTCTCATTGCCCCCTTACTGCCACCCTGCTTCTGATCTGCTGTCCCACACTTGCCCTATGTCCTGCTGCTGCCCTGTGGCCTGTTGCTGCTGGTCTTTGTAGCCCAGCCCTATGCAGCCCTGCCCTGTTGACTTGCATGCCTGCTTCACCTGCCATGGTGCCCCCCTGCTGTTCTAGCCCCCTCCCTGCAGCTACCACCTAGTGCTACCCCTGCCCCCACTCTGGAGCCTTCCCTGATTCCCTACCCCTGTTGCCACACTGCTGCTGCCCCAGGAGTCCTACTCCTCCTTCCCCGCACTGGTACCACCAGGCTGCCCCCACAACATGAGCCACTCCCACTGCGCCGCACCCCCGGCCACAGCGCCCCCACTTACAACCACCATTGCCTCTCCGCTGCTACCCTGGGTCCCCGCTGCTGCTGCTATCAGTGGTCCCACCCTGTAGACATGCACCAAGCCCAGCCAAGCCAGGCCCTTGCTTCCCTGCCTGACCCATCATGCCATGACATTGACATCGACATCCCGCTTATACCCAGCTAGTCCTGTCCAGGCCGAAGCAACGCTACTGCCTAGCTACTCCCCTCCCCCCACTCCGATGCCTCCTGTCTGCCAAGCGTGTGGCTGCCCAGCACGTCCACCACACCCCGTGCTGCTACCAGCTTGCTGCCCCCAAAAAATGCACCCTTGTCACCCTGCTGTGCCCCCCCCAGGCCCCCTTACTTCCGTGCCACCTCTGTCCTGTGCCCACGGTCTCTGCTGTGCTTTGCTGCCCCACCTTGTTGGCATGCACTATGAGCAGGCCCAGTAAGCCAGCCAAGCTCTTGCTGTGCTGCTGCCTCAGGGCTGGTCCACACTCCCTTGACGTGCACGACGGGCCCGCCCACCAACACCCTCTTAACTGTTGCTGCCCCACCGCCTGGACGTGCACCATTTGCCCGCCAATCACGCCCGCCTAACTGTTGCCACCCCGCCCCTTGATGTGCACGATGGGCCCACCCACCACGCCCACCCCGCTGCTGCTGCCCCGCCACCTTGACGTGAACCATGGGTCCTCCCACCACGCCATCCTAACTGTTGCTGCACTGCTGCCTGGGGCTGTTCCCACCCTCTCAGCCCCTCTGCTGCCGCCGAGATTCCAACCATCCTCCACAGGTGCTACACAGCTTCCACTCTTCCCAGTGCCACTACTGCCTGCCCCCATCCCTGCCTCTGATGACCCCTGCTCCCTCCCCCGTGATCCCATCCCCCTTCCTCAGTTTTATCTCCTGGCTGCCAACTCCTCAGGCCCATGCAACCCGCCAACTGTGCCATGACGTTGATGTCCTGCTGATGCCCGGCTGGTCCCGCCTCCCCCCACACGCATATGACTGCCTAACGGCTTCCCCCGGTTGCCTCCCTGCTGCCAGGTGCATCACCACGCTACTTCCACCCTGAATATCTGCCCCCCTCCCCACGCAGCTCACATTGCAACCGCCACATGCACCCCTGCCAGCCTGCTGTGCCCCTCACACTGCCCCCCTTACCTCAGCTGCCGTGGCTCCGCTGCTGCCCTGTGCCCCTGGCCTCTGCCGTGCTTCGGATACCCGCCCCCTTGACCTACAGGATGGGCCCGCTCCCCACGCTCGCCTAACTGTTGCTGCCCCGCCCCCATGACGTGTACAATGGGCCCACCCACCACGCCCTACTAACCGTTGCTGCACCGCCCCCTTGATGTGCGCTGTGGGCCGGTCCACCACACCCGCCTAACTGCTGCTGCCCCGCCCGCATGACGTGCGCTCGGCCCACCCACCAAGCCCGCCCCCCTGCTACTGCTGCAGAGCCACTGCCTCCAAGCTGGTCCCACCCCCATTCCCGGTTGCTGCTGCCTAGATTCCACCCACCCCCTACAGTTGCCGCAGGGCTGCCCCACTTGGCTGTCACACAGCTCCCCCACCACAGACCCTCCACCACTCTCTGTGCCACTACCATCTGGCTGTCCCCTCACCTGCCTCTGGTGACCCCTGCTCCCTCCCCCACAGGTCGCACCCACCTACTATAGGGTCATCACCTGGCTGCCACCTCCTCCTGCCTAGGCAGCCCCATGGCCCCACCTACTACCCCATTCCATGATGGCCTCATTGCCCCACTGAGTAGCCCTTGATTCCCGCTGCCACACCCCGCCCCCCACAGCTACAGCACCCCAGGGTCTTGCTGTCCCGCTGCACAATCCCCCCATCGCCACTGCAGCCCTCTCCAACTACTCCCCACATCGCCCCTTCTTGCCACCCTGACCCTGCACCCCTCCCCGCCCCACCACCCGCTGGCCTGGTGCTGCTGCCAGTGATTACAAGGCCACTGGCCTTTCCTTAATTGCCCTGCTGCCGCTGCCTTGCCCCACTACCATGAGACCCCCGCCTTGCTGGTCCTGCCCACCCCCCACCATTAATCCCCACTCCAGGACCGTCCTGCTTCACACCCCCACTCTGCTGATGACCCACTGTGCCCTGCCAAAGCCACTGGCACCCCACTGCACCTCACCGTCGCCGCTTTGACTGTGACCCAGTGACATTGCTTCCCCAATCCCCCCCCCCCCCCCCCGTTGCCCCTGCTGCCTCACTGCAACCCTCTGGTTTCTGCCCCCCTCCATCCTGCTGCTTCCCACCCCGCCACTGTCGAATCCCCCATGTAGGCGCTCCCTAACACCAGACCGCTGCCCAGGGGCTGCCTGGCTGCTCCAACGTCACTGGCGTGCCCTGGACGTCATCCATGGGAGACTGGCCCTAAGAGAATTTCTGAATAGGGACTCTTGGCAGGTGTGTTCTGGAAGTTGGTTGGAGGTATAGGCACGGGGGTAATCCCAAGAAGGAAAATGTTAGTATAATTATGTTAAGTGTTAAAATAGCCTAAAGAGCTAAATTTAAAGTGCTTTTAATGTCTCCTTCTTTTCCATACGGTGAGTTTATTCATCATATTGTGCATCTGGAAATAATATAATCTCAAGTTAACTAACTGGAATGAACATTAAAACTGTAAAAAAGATAAATAAAACCCTCTTAACATCATGCATCAATTGACGTACAGACATTAAGGGAACAGTTACCATAATAAAATGTGTATATGTGTCTAGGTGCTCTTTCTCAACCAAGGCTGGTCAAAATCATGGAAAAGATGAGTTTAATTTCTCCTCGGAATCACTCACTGTTCTGGGCTTTCATGTATAGTGTACATACATATGAACAAGCTTTTCTCAAAAACTAAAAGAAAAAAAAGGTCCCAAGAACCAGCACTAGATGTCTACTGTGGAATCTCATGAACAGAAATGCCCTCAATAGCTTTGTTGTATGAGAAGACCTTGAGAGATACTCATTAGAGAAATAAATATCAAATGAAATACATCATAAACAAGAACGTCTCCCTTACCATAGTGCTCACTGGGGAACTTAACGCTCCATTTTATTTTTTCTCTGACCAGAAAAATCAAAACATAACAGCACACATGGCCCAGTGCTTATATTAAATTTACGCTTTGCTCTCTGTTAGCGGTAGAACTGAAATATTGGGGCTGACTCTGTGATCATACATGTGTTACTTTTAGGATAAGATGTACATTAATTTAAGTATATGAATAAATTCACCCTCGTTATGTTTTCCACAGCAAGCATTTTCACTGAAATAATTTCATGGGATCTTCATCACAGGCCAGGTGAAAGCAAAGGTAAATGTTTTTTTTTTTGTTTGTTTATTTTTTGTTTTTTTTTTTTTTTATTATTTGACAGAGAGAGATCACAAGTAGACAGAGAGGCAGGCAGAGAGAGAGAGAGAGGGAAGCAGGCTCCCTGCTGAGCAGAGAGCCCGATGCGGGATTCGATCCCAGGACCCTGAGATCATGACCTGAGCCGAAGGCAGCGGCTTAACCCACTGAGCCACCCAGGCGCCCCAAGGTAAATGTTTATGGTATATAAAAGGTAAGCAAAGGTAAATGCACAAAATAAGAATCTGTGAAATAAGACAAATGCAGCCCAGTAAGTTTTAAGACCTAATAGGCAGTATTAATTGATCTACTAATGACTTGGATAGTATCCTATCCAGTAGATAGAGGGGCACTCCAAATGGCCACAAGAAAGAAAAGACTTCCAATATAACCTGTGAGATGAAGTGCATGGGTGGTGCAGTTAAGTGTCACACTCTTGGCTTTGGCTCAGGTCCTGATCTCAGTGTCTTGGGATCTAGCCCTTCACAGGGATCTGTAATCAGCACAGAGCCTGTTTGTGTTTCGCTCTCCCTCTCCCTCTGACCCCCCACAATTACATAAATCTTAAAAATAAGACAACAAGGGAGAAAACAAAACATAATCAGCTAAGAATCCATTGTTTTAGGCAAGATCACCCTCCTAAGGGAAACATAGGGGGCCAATTAGTAGACTTCCTAGCGCTGAGCAGGAAATTCCCACCTGGGCTGGCTAAAGGTTATATAGTTCTGGATGTTACAACTGCAGTTGGGTCATTATTACGTCTTGACTAACTTTAAGCCAGGTTAGGGCATTTTGAGCCTGTGGTTTTCCCTTTCAACAACCCCACCTTTTGATCAGACTCTCACTTAACTGAGACATGGAGTCTAAATTGAAGACTTTAACACCACTCTCAGCAACTGCTCTGAAGTGCTCACAGTACTTGTTGTTCCTCAGTGTAGTATTCAGAGTTCTTGACCTTTCTGATTAACCCTTGTGATGTTCACAGGTCACCACTGCAGTCTTACAATTTTTGAGCTGGTCATGATCTTCTTTTTGTTTGTTTGTTTTTCTGATGTTCCAGTCTTAGAAAGATCATTAGTGTGCAGGTTAGTGTCTCTGTATTTGTATTTAGAGCTTTTGATAAAACATAAAGCACCACACAGATTATATTGATTACAATAAACAAGATAATTCCCAATGTTTGGTGTGCAATATGTACTCCAAGACTCAAAGCAATTAAAAACAAATGAGTAAGAAAGACCCTGCTGAAGGAGTCACTCTTTTAAGCCACGTGGCTTCCTCAGTAATCTGATGTTATTGAGCTTCAACTTCCCCCAGAACTCTTCATCAGGGTTTAGCACATGCTGTTGTCTACAGCACAGACTAAGCCTTGCTCAGCTAAGAGATAACTAAGGGCTATCATGTTTTCAAGAACTCCTTTGGCCAGAGTGTAAGGATTCTTATTGGGCAGACATTGCTTTGGCAAGGGGTTCTGCAAAAATTTCAAGAATGAAGGAAAAGGTCTTGATCATACTCCGTCTATGTTTATCCCTAACCAGGGAAGTAAGGCCAGCCAAAGGCATGCATCTTGGAACACACTTTTTCCTGGTAGTTCCCTTCTAACTCAGAACATGAATGTAGGGAAGTTAACCAATGAGATGTCTTATTTAGCTTGAGTAATTTTCAGACCAGGGTTGAATTTTCTGGTAGCCTGAAATAAAAGGTTGCTCTAAATTCCAGAGGATACTGCTGCTGCAATAAACTGGACAATACAGATGAGGGTGTTACCTTTCCAGGCCATTGCCAGAATAAAGGAAAAGAGAAGAGAGATAAACGATCACAGGTTTGGTCAAAGCTTGGAGTCTTGATCCATTGTCTTGGGTGAGCATGGTCTACCTAGATGTCAGCTATTTCACTTTCTTCCAACTAGATTCAGAAATATCAAGTGTTTGTGTAAGACCAGGTGTCAGGTGGAGACTTCTGTAGCTGTGGGATGTGCACTGGAGGCTCAATACCTTTGAGTTTTACAGAAAGAGATTTAGTAAAGTCCCTCTTTTACTGGTTTTCAAGGGCTGTCTTCCTCTAATGATGTGTCTCAAATACTTAATCACCAGGCCATAAACTGTGATGGAGAGGATCCTTTTAACTTCTACCTTGGAAGTCTTCCATAACCTCTTGATGACAGGCTTGAGCACTGGATATCACAGACTTACAGTAGTTGGATAGAGCAGCATGCAACACAATGGATCAGTAAAAGTTTGTACACTGAAACAATTCAATTAATCTGCAAGGATTTCCTAAAGGCTCCTTTGATTTGCCCAGTGAAATATGAGCCCTGGTTACTGGAGATCACAGAAAGTGTGCCCCAAAGGAGAAACCCATTTTTAACAGGGTCTTTGCCATAGAGCAATCATCAGCCTCTTGGCAGGGAAAGGTTTTAACTGATGCAGAAAATACAGAAACAGCAACAAGGGTATATGACAAACCCTACTGGGTGGCAATGGAATGAACCCAGCTGCAGGTATTCAAAGAGTCCACAGGAATGAGGCCTGAAACCTCTGGAGACAAAAATTTGTTCAGGATTATGGACCTGATAAGTTAGACACCACTGGTAAACAGGGTTTTGGTTTGTTTTGTTTTTGTTTTTGTTTTTGTTTTTTTTTTTTTTACTTTTTTAGAATGCTTCCCACTGATGTCCATTTATCATTTGAATCATCTTACATGCCCTATGGTGGGTGAATGAATGAAAAAAAAATAATTAGAAAAATAGGGTTTGCCAGGGATCTGGGAAGAACCAAGTGGTTGTCTTGGTTTTCCCTTAGCGTGACTCCTTAAAAGACTCCCATTGTTTACCCACCTTTTTCTCTCTGATTCAGAAGGAAACAGGTGCCATGTTACAAGGACATCAGGATGGCCTGCATCTGGCAATGAGGAGCCGTGTTTTGTCGAACTGGAATGGACCTTATTTACATATGTGACAATCTTACAACTATAATAGAAAAAAAAAACTTAGTAGGAAGTTTTATTTGACAATGGTTCCCATTTAATTTAACATATCAAATAAGCTAAATTAATTTAGCAAATCTTTTGGGATGTTCAAGGTCAAAGATACTTAACAGGGCTAATATGCCAAAGAAAATTAAAAAAAAAAAAAAACACAAAATCCTTCATCCTCTTCAGGAAGGAAAACCAAATTCTGATTTTTTAAAAGATTTTATTTATTTGACAGAGAGAGATCACAAGTAGGCAGAAAGGGAGAGAGAGAGAGAGAGGGAGGAGGAAGCATGCTCCCCGCCCAGCAGGGAGCCCAATGCAGGACTCAATCTCAGGGCCCTGAGATCATGACCCAAGCTGAAGGTAGAGGCTTAACCCACTGAGCCCCAGGCAGCCCAAATTCTGATGTTTTACCAGCTTACTTTTGATTTAAAAATTCTTCATTCCAATCTTAGACCCTCCTGACCACTAATATCATTCCATTCCAAACATTCCCTTTTTAGAGGCTTTACAACTTTTTCTTTTACATACAGATTTTTGTCCTGAGTTTACCTCTTTAGGTAACGAGCTTTATGTAAAACAAAATTCCTTTCTTTTTTCCCGCGGGGTGGGGGAGGGAAGATTTCCATTTCTCATTCCTTTACTTATAAAAAACACACATCTTACCTTCTTTGCGTTCTGAGTTGTTTTTTTCTTATTATTTTCAGTAGGCTTCATTACATTACTTAGAATTCTTAACTCTTGGAAACTTTCATTTTTAAAGAAAGCAGTTGTGAATTGTGAACAAGTATTCTTTAGGTTGGGAAATTTATGAATGCATTTCATAATTTGCTGAAATATGTGCTTCTTCATTAAACAATCTTTCAGAAAAGCACAGAATGCATTTAAAAACAAGCCCATTTTCTTTGCAATAAGGTAACCAAAAGGAGATAAACTCATGTTCATTTACTAATAACTTAGTATTATCTTACCTAGTAAAGATCTAGATATTTAATGAAAATAATTTCATTTAACCATTGACCTAACTCACCAAAACATTAAAGTTTTAGTATACCAGAAAGATTTGGAAGACTAAGACTTTATCTAAAATATCTAATTTTATTTACATCAATTCAATGTAACTTGTTCATAACAGTTTCACTGAGATTAACCATAAAAATTGTGTGAGACATGGGGTGGGATCAGTGAAGTAGGAGATGAGGATTGCAGGTTGTGCTTGTCCTGATGTGCACAGGTGATGGATGGAAGTGTTGAATCACTATACTGTGCACATGGAACTAATATAACATGGTGCATTGAGTAGCTGGAACTAAAATAAAATTTTAAAATATAAAATAAAAATTAATTAAAATAAAAATTTAAAAAAAATTAGGAAACATAAAAGATTTTCATTCTTCCAAGCTATTTTTTCAACATTCTGGAATAGAGATCACATCTACTTATTTTATTAAACCAAGGAACATGACAGTTTTATTTTTAGTGCTGATAACTAAAGCCAAGTCTATTTGCCCAGATCATATGAATTTGCAACACGTTTAGGTTAGTTTTTATCTTGACAGTTTTAGAATGCCCAATCCTTACAAGTACTTGTATCCAATCCAAGGAGATAGGGCTCTCTAAAAATTAATTTGTGCAATATCCATCCAGTGAGAAAAATATCTCAAATTGACAACATACATTGGTAGACACAAAGACCACTGCTTGGAGCCTAGAGTCACTAACATGTATGGATAAAACGTTAAGATCTGTATGTGTCCCTGGAATATTAAGGAGACCATGCTAGAATTTAGGCACAGGAGCCCTTTAGCAGTTTGTATTTTATATTTATGTATTATTAGCAGTTTCTATTTTCAAAAGGCATCTTTCCTTTTTTCCCCTCAGTCTCAGGTATCTCTAGGTTGGTTTTATACTTCAAAGATACGATAAGATGTATAACTTTAAGGAGAAAAAAAAGCCAATCTTTTATAAGCCCCTTTGATAAGCAGGAGAAGTTGGGAGATTGGGAAAAAGAATAGGGGAACTTTGAATTGCTGAAAGAGCTACATTTACATTTCTGTTCAGCTTTGTGAGGACAGTTGCTCTCAATGACTCACAGACTTGTATTTACATGAAATGGCATCCTATGTTGATCCAACCTATCCAGCATAAGAGTTTCAACTTGCTTCCTTCCCTCTGGGTGCATAATTTGAATTTTAAGGATTTTTGGCAGTAAAGAATGACCCCACTTGGGTATAAGATGGGTTCCAAAAGGGGGTGCAAAGATACTCTCTCCCAAGATCCAGAGTCACTCACAGTGAGAACCAAAGAAGGAACCAACCAGCCGCAGGTCCCCAGCAGGCAGAAAGCTAAGAACAATTAAGCAGGATGCCAGCAGCAAGAAGGCAATAGCCTATCTCTGTGAAAGAAGGGATCCATAGGAATAGGTCTGGACTTAGAAGGATGAGACAATGTGAAATTTTATTATCCTCTCTGGATCAAGCACTGCAGTCAGAGAGATTTGGAAGGAGCTAATTCTGCTAAGGTTTTGTAACCATCCCTCGACCGTGCCAGTTTTTGCAAGACCCCTTCTGCAGGCCCTGGACTTTACTAGAATTTCCACTTGGCTGTTTGAGGGTATAGTATTATTCCTATATAGTAGCTTTCCAGAAATCATCCAGTGTCATCAGCTCTGGGAGGAGCTCATTTGGGGGTCCTCTCATGAAGGTAGATACTGGGGTGTGTCGAAGGCCATGACCATGGCAGACATCTGTTTATGGCTGTGTAGTCTGCAGAGTGTAAAAACAATTCAGACTAGAATGAGTGCTCAAAGGAACAAAAACGGGAGCACGAGGAGTTCTATCAGTCTTCAATAGGTTTTTCTGTTTTAGGTACTTCTCCAACCTTTAATTTTTCATTAAACTTTACAATCAATGTTTGAATAACTTTGGAATTTTGAAACATTTTAGAGACATCTGCTTGCTACTTAACAGAGGTGTCTTAGTCTGCTTAATTGGAGAATGCTTGCTTCTAAATGCATTTCTTAAGTGCTGTTATCTAATTGGAAATTTCCCTATTTTGGACATTGTATTCTTAGGTTCTAATTGTCCTGAGGGCTGGCAGCAGAATGAAAACTAGCCACTAATGGAATTAACATCCCTTTCTACCCAGCTATATATCAACAAATAAGTTGTAGTTCACATTTCTGTCAGGCCTTATTTTTGGATCTCCAATTTGAGAGTTACCAAGCCAGTACGTTAGGACACAAAACAAGCTTAGTAGGATCTTGCCATTTTTGCTAGATATCTGTAATATTTGGGACAATTGTTGTTAGTTGTACAATAAGCACGTGTACTAGAAGGTGGTGAGCTTAATTCATCATAATTTAAGGATCCTAGGAGCTAAGACTTATCTGAGCAGAATTAACACCTTGCAGGGATGTGTCCTGGAATTGGGGATTGTATGTGTGTTACAGTGGTAGCTCTCAGTACACTAGTTTTCTTGAGGATAATGGCTGAACTATTGTCCTGCCTACCCGTTCTCTGAACAACTTATATTACCAAGGGGGTGTTCTTGGGGTGGCAAGGGCTCTAATAGCTTTTGAATGCTTGACCAATGCCTTCCAATTTTTGCAGGTTATTCTGCCTCTTAGATCGCTGTTAGGAGTAGTCTTTATCTACAAATAAAACAAGACAAACAATAACATACACCTTGGTGTATGGGAAGTAAAGATACTACTGAGTTCTGGACAAGGAAGGCTCTGTGGGCATCAATAATTCTCCCTGGAACCATGCTTGGATTATACCGAGGGAACTGGGATCTGAAAGCTTACTGGCTTGGCTCAGGGCAGATGTTTCTGCCAGTTTAATTGGACTTTGGGCAAATATGCAAGCTCAATGGAGCGCTAGACAAACACGTCAGCTCAGCTGGGCTCTGGGCATAACCCTTGGCCAGCCCATGTTGCCTGAAAGCCTATTAGATCAGGAGCCTGAATAGAAAGATAGGGGAGCTCAGGACCAAGAGTAACTCACCTATAGGACTTGAAAATAGCAGGGAAGATGGGGAACACAAACGACTCAGGGCTCCCACACCTGTTTCTCCTTGTGTCTGAATGTCTGTGGAAGTCCACTTCTGATCCCGTTGCTGCCACCAAATTAATAAAATAACAAAAATTCAACCAAATAAATGTTAAAGATACAAAGGCTGTATTAATCAATCAATTCATGAGTGAGGCATCATCCCACCTTGCAAGTATAGGTGAGCTCCAAAGGATTACAGCAAAGGAAAAGGAGAAAAAAATAGAAATCATTAACAAAAAGTCCATTGTGGGATGTCTGGGTGGCTCAGTGAGTTAAGCCTCTGCCATTGGCACAGGTCATGATCTCAGGGTCCTAGGATGGAGCCCCATATTGGGCTCAATGTTCAGCAGGGACCCTGTTCCCCTCCTGCCATCTGCCTCTCTGCCTACTTGTGGTCTCTGCTGTCAAATAAATGGGTAAAATCTTTTTTAAAAAATCCATTGTATTAGGTATTATTTCCCTCCTAAGAGGAATGGGAGGGATCAATCAGGAATCTTCCTTGGGCTGAACAGGAAACTCCGATGTTCACTGCTTTAAGTTCTCTTCTGGGGGTTGAAATTGTTCTTGAGTTAAGTAGTAAGTTTCGTTTTAGTGACTTGGGCCTTAAGTTAAAGGTTGCCATTTTGTGTCTGTAGGGTTTTTTTTTTTCTTTTTAAGATTTTATTTGTTTTTCTTTTTGTCAGAGAGAGAGAAAGAGAACCCAAGCAAGGGGAGCAGCAGGCAGAGGGAGAAGATCAGGGATCCTTAAGTGGAACTTGATCCCAGGACACTCAGATCATGACCTGAGCATAAGGCAGACGCTTAACCAATGGAGACACCCAGACATCTCTATGGCTTTCTTTTTAACAGACCCAAGAAGATGAAGACTGACTTTAAAATTTTAGACTTCTATTTAGAAAGTTCTTCACAGGTCTTTTTGTTTGTTTTCCACCCACTGCTGAAAAATTTCTCTTTAAGAACAGGGAAAAGTACAAACAAAAATCCCTCCCCATGAGCTCTCTGGAGCCTTAATCTGTGATGTTAATGCTCAGGAGTTGACTTCTGAGTCTGGTGAGTTACTGAACCACTGCCTGGCCATGGAACATTCAGCCATCTGCACACACTTTCAAAATATGACCAAAGTCTGCACCAATGAGGTCAATTTGGGATACCATGCCTGAATCACAAATAAACTTGAGTGGTTAGGAAGAGTATATTGGCCTTACTGTAGTGATCCTCCTTGGGACAGTAGTTTATCCTGCAGCCCTCCCACACCTGGCACATACTAGAACTGTAATAATGTTTGCTGAGCAGCATTTACCAATGGTAAGGAATACATTCCTTGTGTACAATGGAAAAATAGACTCGTTAGACTCACCCAATCTTCACTTGAAATTTCACCTTACCGTGATATATAAAATCTAAATTTGAGAAACCCAAGACCCTATTAAAACTTCCGCAGCCCAATTATTATTTTCTGTAGAGCTGCAATGTGGCTCCAAGTAATGAACAGTATTTTGTTACCTTGATCTTATTGTTTATGATTTATACTTTGGGTAGGGCAAAATTGAAATGAGAGGGAATTTGAATGCTGACTAAAACATTCCTGAAAGATGTCTAATTGTTCTTATTTCCTGATCAAGTAAGATTATAAAAACTGGTTCTCTTTCATGAGTTTATTATGTGTGAGGTTGCTAGGTGCTTTCATGATATTGTTTCATTTGATGCATACAATGACCCTAAAAAATCACTGTGACCTTAATATTTTGGATGACAAAACTAAGGGGAGATAGGGCAAGTGATTTTGTCTTTTTCATTTTTTCTGTATGTTCCAAAGTCTCTACTATTTTGACTCCAAGGGGATTTATAGCAGGATATTTATGCTACTGTTAAAAGAATCAACATGAAAGAAAGACTCTAGTCCTTTGTTTTCCATGAATACTTGACAGAAAGTTACAGTATTCCCTTTGGAGGAAAAAATAGTTTCTAGGATGTTTTATCTTTTTCTATAAGCACATACCTTTGTTTATTTTAGGAGAAAGAATCTCTTTATCAATTCTTCAATTATTACACTTATGTTTGATGATACAATAGTGTTCTTTATCCATTGACCCTCCAATCACAGTCAGCCAGCTGAATTTCATGTATGTGTCATTTGTTTTCATGGTGTCTACCAGCTGGGATTTCAGAATTGGTTTGCCATTCTATTCTTTCCAATACATCTTCATAAAATCAGGGGGAAAGTCCTCAAGAAGACAAAGATATATTCCAGCGCTATGGAGTGCTCTTCGGCAATTGAAGGAAGAAGTATCATGGGCTTGAGGAAATATCTTCATTGGAACGTTTATCTGTGGGGGAAAATGGAATAGTGGATAAAAATATTACTAGAGAAACACAGACATTAGTTGGTTAGGAAACACTCAGCACATAGCAACAGTAAGGAAAATTGTTATAGAATTAGTCTTTACCATGGCCTTTCATCCACAATGGGTTATGTGGTACTGATTGTTCTTAGTTTCCATAGGAAAAGAGGATCAAGACATTATGAAAATTGCCCAAAGTCACAGCTATTAAATGGCAGAGCCTGATTGAAACATGGAAATTTATTAAACAACACATTGTCACTTGTTAGAATAGGAATCCATTTCCATAGGTGCTTGATAATATATCAGGTTGACATTTCAGCCTCAAATATGGATCCCATGTCCACTTTTAATACTGAAGTACTTCTCCTGGATTTCTGATTTTATAGAACATCTTCTCACAAGAGAACCAGTCCAGGATTTTGATTAGGGCAATGTTTAAAGTGGTACTCTCAAAGTATTTGCATTACCTTAAATTTAGAAGTAATGTGCCTATATCTATAAATCCACTATTTGAAGCATTTATGATTTTCAGAAGTGTTTTTATACTAGCCTTATGAAATATTGCACTGATCAGAATTTGTTTTGCTTTAGCAAATCTTCACTAAAAACACATCTTAAACATTGGGGTACAGATGGCCCTCATTTCACTACATCTGTATCTTTGGGGTTAATACCCAGTAGTGCAATTGCAGGGTCATAGGGAAGCTCTATTTTTAATTTCTTGAGGAATCTCCACACTGTTCTCCAAACTGACTGCACCAACTTGCATTCCCACCAACAGTGGAAGAGCGTTCCCCTTTCTCCACCTCCCCTCTAACACATGTTGTTTCCTGTCTTGCTAATTTTGGCCATTCTAACTGGTGTAAGGTGGTATCTCAATGCGGTTTTAATTTGAATCTCCCTGATGGCTAGTGATGATGAACATTTTTTCATGTGTCTGATAGTCATTTGTATGTCTTCATTGGAGAAGTGTCTGTTCATACCTTCTGCCCATTTTTTGATATGATTATCTGTTTTGTGTGTGTTGAGTTTGAGGAGTTCTTTATAGATCCTGGATATCAACCTTTTATCTGTACTGTCATTTGCAAATATCTTCTCCCATTCCGTGGGTTGCCTCTTTGTTTTTTTCACTTTTTTCCTTTCTGTGCAGAAGCTTTTGATTTTGATGCAGTCCCAAAAGTTTATTTTCGCTTTTGTTTCCTTTGCCTTTGGAGACATATCTTGAAAGAAGTTGCTGTGGCTGATATCGAAGAGATTACTGCCTATGTTCTCCTCTAGGATTCTGATGGATTCCTGTCTCATGTTGAGGTCTTTTATCCATTTTGAGTTTATCTTTGTGTACGGTGTAAGAGAATGGTCGAGTTTCTTTCTTCTACAAAAAGCTGTCCAGTTTTCCCAACACCATTTATTGAAGAGACTGTCTTTTTTCCACTGTATATTTTTTCCTGTTTTGTCGAAGATTATTTGACCATAGAGTAGAGGGTCCATATCTAGGCTCTCTACTCTGTTCCACTGGTCTATGTGTCTGTTTTTATGCCAGTACCATGCTGTCTTGGTGATCACAGCTTTGTAGTAAAGCTTGAAATCAGGTAACATGATGCCCCCAGTTTTATTTTTGTTTTTCAACATTTCCTTAGCGATTCAGGGTCTCTTCTGATTCCATACAAATTTTTGGATTATTTGCTCCAGCTCTTTGAAAAATACCGGTGGAATTTTGATCTGTACCCCAATGTTTACAGCAGCAATGACCACAGTCGCCAAACTGTGGAAAGAGCCAAGATGCCCTTCAAGGGACGAATGGATAAGGAAGAGGTGGTCCATATACACTATGGAGAATTATTCCTCCATCAGAAAAGATGGATACCCAACTTTTGTAGCAGCATGGATGGGACTGGAAGTAATTATTCCGAGTGAAATAAGTCAAGCAGAGAGAGTCAATTATCATATGGTTTCACTTATTTGTGGAGCAAAGCCAATAGCATGGAGGACAAGGGGAGTTTGAGAGGAGAAGGGAGTTGGGGAAATTGGAAGAGGAGGTGAACCGTGAGAGACTATGGACTCTGAAAAACAATCTGAGGGGTTTGAAGCAGCGGGGGCGGGGGTGGGAGGTTGGGGGAACCAGGTTGTGGGTATTAGAGAGGGCACGGATTGCATGGAGCACTGGGTGTGGTGCAAAAATAATGAATACTGTTATGTTGAAAATAAAATAAAAACACATCTTAAAGATTTCACTTAAGTTTTTTGAAAGAGAGAATGAATAGGGGCAGGGCAGGGTAGAGGGAGAAAGCAGACTCTCCTCGAAGTAGGGAGGCTGACAAGTCACTTGGCTCCAGCCCAGGACTCCAGGATCATGACCTGAGCCAAAGACAGATGTTTAACAAACTGAGCCATGCAGGTGCCCCTAAGCACGTTTTATATTCAAGTTTTATCTGAAGTTAAATCATGACTAAAATGACACCACTTTTTGACTTTAAGCATTTTCTTTCCATCCCAAATTAATCTGCCCTACAAGCATCCTGACTTTCTCATTGACTTCACCTGTTGAAAAAGTTATATACAACTGGTGTAGTATTAACAGTTATGGTTCCAGAGTTTTTTGCAGACCCAATGTCAGGGAAACATCATGACTTTCAAGGGCATGTTATCTGAATGTTGGAATGTTACCAGATTATACATTTATTGTTAATTTAGTGATTATAATTATAAATAGTAGAACCCTTTCCAATTTCATTCCCAATTGAAACATAAATGCTTTACTTATTTTCTCTTTGGGCTACTTTAGAATTAGAATAATAATTTCATGGGTAACTTCTTAAAAAAAAGAAGAATTGGACTTCTTCCTTGAGAGGAAAGAAAAAATATTCTTGAGAATTTGTGCCTCTGCAACAAAGTTCCTGATTTTTATAAAACCTCAGTTAAAATACAATGATGAGTGATTTCTCACGCTGTAAATAGAATTGGATCAAATATACTTGTTTAACTTTGTACTTCTTGCTTGTAGTGCAAATAGTACTTTTTTATTACAATAGAAAGACTCTGTATATTTTCCCAAAAATATATCTTGTTTTTAACCTAAAAAGCATGTTATATAAAGCAAGATTTATTTTTCAAAGTAATGATATTCATGTATATTTTTGCCTCTAGACAATGCAGTAAAGGATCTAGTCGTCA